>NC_134250.1:6267500-6355000 GCF_965152275.1 Natator depressus | reverse complement strand
CCAGAGCACCAAGCCGGTGAGTACATAAGCCGCAAGGGGTACTTTTCAGTAGTGCTGCAAGCACTGGTGGATCACAAGGGATGTTTCACCAACATCAACGTGGGATGGCCGGGAAAGGTACATGACGCTCGCATCTTCAGGAATTCTGGTCTGTTTCAAAAGCTGCAGGAAGGGACTTTATTCCCAGACCAGAAAATAACTGTTGGTGATGTTGAAATGCCTATAGTTATCCTTGGGGACCCAGCCTACCCCTTAATGCCATGGTTCATGAAGCCATACACAGGCAGCCTGGACAGTAGTCAGGAGCTGTTCAACTACAGGCCGAGCAAGTGCAGAATGGTGGTAGAATGTGCATTTGGACGTTTAAAAGCGCGCTGGTGCAGTTTACTGACTCGGTTAGACCTCAGCGAAACCAATATTCCCACTGTTATTACTGCTTGCTGTGTGCTCCACAATATCTATGAGAGTAAGGGGGAGACGTTTATGGTGGGGTGGGAGGTTGAGGCAAATCGCCTGGCTGCTGGTTATGCACAGACAGACACCAGGGCGGTTAGAAGATCACAGGAGGGCGTGGTGCACATCAGAGAAACTTTGAAAACCAGTTTCATGACTGGTCAGGCTACGGTGTGAAAGTTCTGTTTGTTTCTCCTTGATGAAACCCCCCGCCCCTTGGTTCACTCTACTTCCCTGTAAGCTAGCCACCCTCCTCTTCTCCCTTCGATCACCGCTTGCAGAGGCAGTAAAGTCATTGTTGCTTCACATTCATGCATTCTTTATTCATTCATCACACAAATAGGGGGATAACTACCAAGGTAGCCCAGGAGGGGTGGTGGAGGAGAGAAGGACAAGGGCACACAGCACTTTAAAAGTTTAAAACTTTAAAACTTATTGAATGCCAGCCTTCTGTTGCTTGGGCAATCCTCTGGGGTGGAGTGGCTGGGTGGCTGGAGGCCCCCGCACGGCGTTATTGGACGTCTGGGTGAGGAGGCTATGGAACTTGGGGAGGAGGGCGGTTGGTTACACAGGGGCTGTAGCGGCGGTCTGTGCTCCTGCTGCCTTTCCTACAGCTCAACCATACGCTGGAGCATATTAGTTTGATCCTCCAGCAGCCTCAGCATTGAATTCTGCCTCCTCTCATCACGCTGCCGCCACCTTTCAGCTTCAGCCCTCTCTTCAGCCCGCCACTTACTCTCTTCAGCCCGCCACCTCTCCTCCCGGTCATTTTGTGCTTTCCTGCACTCTGACATTGTCTGCCTCCACGCATTCGTCTGTGCTCTGTCAGTGTGGGAGGACAGCATGAGCTCAGAGAACATTTCATCGCGAGTGCATTTTTTTTCGCCTTCTAATCTTCGCTAGCCTCTGGGAAGGAGAAGATCCTGTGATCCTTGAAACACATGCAGCTGGTGGAGAAAAAAAAAGGGACAGTGGTATTTAAAAAGAGACATTTTATAGAACAATGGGTACACTCTCACAGTAAACCTTGCTGTTAACTTTACATACATAGCACATGTGCTTTCGTTACAAGGTCGCATTTTGCCTCGCCCCAGCACGTGGCTAGTCCCTCCTCCCTCCCCGTGGCTAACAGCGGGGAACATTTCTGTTCAGCCACAGGCAAACAGCCCAGCAGGAACGGGCACCTCTGAATGTCCCCTTAAGAAAAGCACCCTATTTCAACCAGGTGACCATGAATGTTATCCTCAGGAGAGTGATATCACAGAGAGATAAAGAACGGATGTTGTTTGAACACCAGCAAACATACACTGCAATGCTTTGTTCTACAGTGATTCCCGAGTACGTGCTACTGGCCTGGAGTGGTAAAGTGTCCTACCATGGTGGATGGAATAAGGCTGCCCTCCCCAGAAACCTTTTGCAAAGGCTTTGGGAGTACATCCAGGAGAGCCGTGAATGCCAGGGCAAATTAATCATTAAACATGCTTGCTTTTAAACTATGTATAATATTTTAAAAGGTACACTTACCAGAGGTCCCTTCTCCGCCTGGCGGGTCTGCCAGGCAGCCTTGGGTGGGTCTGGGGGGTACTGGCTCCAGGTCCAGGGTGAGAAACAGTTCCTGGCTGTCGGGAAAACCAGTTTCTCCACTTGCTCGCTGTGAGCTATCTACAACTTCATCATCATCATTTTCCTCGTCCCCAAAACCTGCTTCCGTGTTGCCTCCATCTCCATTGAAGGAGTCAAACAACACGGCTGGGGTAGTGGTGGCTGAACCCCCTAAAATGGCATGCAGCTCATCATAGAAGCGGCATGTTTTGGGCTCTGACCTGGAACGGCTGTTCGCCTCTCTGGTTTTCTGATAGGCTTGCCTCAGCTTCTTAAGTTTCACGCGGCACTGCTTCGGGTCCCTGTTATGGCCTCTGTCCTTCATGCCCTGGGAGATTTTGACAAATGTTTTGGCATTTCGAAAACTGGAACAGAGTTCTGATAGCACGGATTCCTCTCCCCATACAGCAATCAGATCCCATACCTCCTGTTCGGTCCATGCTGGAGCTCTTTTGCGATTCTGGGACTCCATCGTGGTCACCTCTGCTGATGAGCTCTGCATGGTCACCTCTGCTGATGAGCCCTGCATGGTCACCTGCAGCTTGCCACACTGGCCAAACAGGAAATTGAAATTCAAAAGTTCGCAGGCCTTTTCCTCTCTACCTGGCCAGTGCATCTGAGTTGAGAGTGCTGTCCAGAGCGGTCACAATGGAGCACTCTGGGATAGCTCACGGAAGCCAATACCGTCTAATTGTGTCCACAGTACCCCAAATTCGACCCAGCAAGGCTGATTTCAGTGCTAATCCCCTTGTCAGGGGTGGAGTAAGGAAATTGATTTTAAGAGCCCTTTAAGTCGGAAAAAAAGGGCTTCATCATGTGGACGGGTGCAGGGTTAAATTGATTTAATGCTGCTAAATTTGACCACGACTCCTGTGGAAAGACAGCCCCTATTCTACATTCCACAATTTTAAGCAGCTGCAAATAGCAGCTTATTCAATTTATTACCTGCATTTGTGGCTCTTTGACAATGAATCTTTATATTTTTTCATGTAATCATTGTTTCCTTTTCCCCACTAAAACACCTTCTGTGGCTCCTCTAGATTTCTACTGTAAATATCTAACTAGAGACATATCCATTGCTCTCCCTTATAGAAGTACTACATGTCTTTGTTTAGTTTGCATTGCATTTGTGAGCATAATAATATGTTAGCTCTCTTTATTTTCAAGGAGAGGTTATACTGCATTAGCAAAGAGAAGACATAAATTATTTGCAAATGAGTAGTTTGATTTTGCTTATTGATTTCCTACAAGTAGCAAAATGCTTTAGCTTATGTTCATGACTGGTTATAAACTGTAAACTATATTTTCGTCTAGAAATGTTGACACGAAAGGGTCAGGACTGCGAAACGGTTAAAAACTATCTTCTTATACTTTCTCTTTCTTTCCATTCCACAGCCTTTTAAGCAGTCTCCGTGTTTGAGTTCTCGCCACTGAGCTTTGTATTAAAGCTTAAATAATCGAGAGTATGAAATTATGGATGCCTATGTAATATATATCTCTGTATGTATAACTCTTTTTTGTATTTTTGCTCCCCTGAGGGAACAACAGTAGTAAAACACAAGTCTTTGACTGCGTTAGAGTGACGTAGCTATGAACTGTTGGTTTCACCTTGTTACCTCTTTTTACATATACAGGAAGAATGTTTTACACGACATAATGTTTTACACTGTAGCAATTTCTCCTTATTTTTTTTTATCCATGGAATTTGAAGCTGGTATTGTAGATATTGTTGGCATACACAAGTTTTGATTTGTAGAAAACAAATCATTCATAATGATGACGTAAAATCTGAGGGTCTTTCATTCTAAATGTAACAGAAATCAATTAGATTTGACTTTGTAAATCACTAAAGAATTAGTGATCAGCTAATTAGAATTAATTTTTTTCAGAATAATTTAATGATATATTTTTGAACGTTTCTCGTCAGATCCCTTAATTCTATGAAATATCATTTTTTAGCCTACCATATAAAATGCTTTACATTTTAGATTAGAAATAGGATCATCTGTGACTGGAGGTATCTTTTTTTTTTTTTTTTTTAATTAACATCTTTGGTTTAATGTGGCTGTAACGTTCAAATGCAAGCAGGAAAATACAGTTCATAGGAAATGAACAAGAGGAATGTCACATAAAGCACAGTAAGATGAAGGCTGTAGGATTTTGCAAGCAGCAAAAAGAACCTTATAAAGAAGTGCAAAGTTAGGGAGGTCTGGCTGTTTTTATATAGTGCAAAATTATTTGATCATAGAATTTTAAGGAATAAAATTTAAAAGTAATCTTTACTTCAAATATGGGAGGTGGGGGTTAACTAGGTAACTTACTATTGTATATAATACTGCTTATTTTCAGAGACATATGCTCCTGCTGTAGGTCCGTTTGTGATAGAAGACCTTTGGGGTTTGGCTTTGATGAGACTTCACAAGGCCCTCTGTATGGTAGAAACAGTCATGTGTCTCCCCCATAACACCCCAGTTTAATTGTGCTCTGTGATGCATTTGGCACAGTTAACTTAGTCAAATGGACTACATTTGTGTGCTCTGACTTTCTTACCAGCAACTGAATCGGTGCAATGCTTTAAACTTTTGTCTGCTTGAAATTTAAATTTGCTGCACAGCTCTGCTTTTCTCCTCAGCAAATAAACTGAAGTGAGAGCAGTTTTGGGGAAAGCCGTTGTACAAATCTGTCCCCTCTCCCTCTCCCCTCCCCCCCATTTATGTACCTCAAAAAAAGGTCATGTCCTTATCAGTGATTGTAATTGATAACAACGTGGTGGTTTCAGTCAGAACTGTGACCTTGGTACCACAGGGGGGCCTCTGCACTGGTTGTTGCTTTCCTCACTTACTAGAGCTTTGATGTGTTCCGGCAGCTGATACAGATGCACGTAGGTCAGGGAAAGGCAGCTGGCTGGCAGCGACAGATTAAAATATTTCTGACCCACAAAAGTAACCAAATGCCCATATTTCTTCATTTAGCATAATTAATACCTTGTATTTCCATTGACTTTGATAAACAGGCCTCTTTTTCTTTTTTCTCTTTTTCCCCTGTAGCTTTTAGTAGTGATTGCAGGAGATCTGTAGTTAAAATGCTTTACAGACTATGAAGAATAACATGTCTTAAAAAAGCTAAGATCAAAAGTCTCAATTAGGTCACAGCCTAGCAGGAAGCTTATAACCACATTAAAATGGGGAAGTTATTTCATTTTTAGTATACTGTATTTCAGCAGCAAGAGTATGAATCTAAAGGCAATGTGAAACACTTCAGAGCTGCTGCCATGTAAATCCTCAGACTATCATGAATGTGTAATTAGGAAAAATGTCTACAGTAAATAAAGGGTTACACTTATCTTACTACATTTCCTACGAGGAGAAAATTTAGTATCATAAAAAGGGCATTTGAAGGGATTATGGAAGCATTGTTATGATTTTTCTTTTCCCATCCACTGCACCCATAAAGTTTGCTTTGAATTATTTTTGTTGCCACGTACAATTATTATTTAAAAGGCAGTTTGTAGGGGACTGCCTATTGATTTCTGCATTAGCTCAAATTATCAATATAAGAGATCCTTATCTAATTTTGCACCTGAGAGAATCCATCTCAGGATTGAAATAACAGATGATGTCTTTATTTTAAAAAAATATCAAGTGAACCAAAGGCTGAGCAAGCCATCTGGGAAGGTGATGTCTGTTTAGGGCAATGATGCTTGTGGCTAGTGCTCTATTTTTTGTTTTCTAGTTTCATGGCAAAGAAATCGTTGTGCAGTTGGCTGACTGCAGCTCAGCCACCCCACTATTGATATTTAATGACTAAGCTTTTGATGTGCTAGTGTGCATGCAATAGTCTGTGATCTCTGTAAACAAACCGGCTGGGCAGAGGTGAACAACACTGATTTGTGGTGATGAGTGGAATTCGGTTATGTTGCTCTGGCAAACGGGAATACATTTTATGTCATAACCAGATTGGATTCCTTCTTACTAAGAAATTTTGAATTGCATTTAGCAGCCAGATAAATGTGGAGCTGCTTTACATTTGAAGGCCATAGTGCAATTACAGTTCTGTTTATCCGCATAAATATGTCGGTCTGTTGAATGACACAGTAAGCACAAGAAGTCTCTTTCTGTATCAACAGGTAGGTTAAAGTTGGACAAACTAACACTTTCTCATAGGTACTGTGTAGCTGGTTTTGTGTAAAAAGTTTATTTTTCCAAACAATAGAAGTAGGCAAGTACAAAATAGTCTACAAAAATGTACAAGATTTACATTTCACAGGGTACCACTTGAAAGAATTTGCCTCACCACGTTACCTTTGGGAAAGCTAATGCATTGCAATGTCTTCTTTGCCACAGCTGCTGCAGCAAAGCAAAACTTTTTAAACAACTTTAATGATATATACCTAATCATATAGAAAATGGAGAGGTCCAGGTGAGGATCCAGACTGGGGCCAGAAGGCAGAAGGAAAGTGATCCTAAGGATCCAGAGGGCTTTACAGAGGAGATCCTAGAAGTGTAGAGGACAGCAGTCTCTCTTCTTAATAATGCTAAATATATTCCCTATACAAATTTCAGAGTAACAGCCGTGTTATTCTGTATTCGCAAAAAGAAAAGGAGTACTTGTGGCACCTTGGAGACTAACCAATTTATTTGAGCATAAGCTTTCGTGAGCTACAGCTCACTTCATCGGATGCATACTGTGGAAAGTGTAGATGATCTTTTTATACACACAAAGCATGAAAAAATACCTCCCCGCACCCCACTCTCCTGCTGGTAATAGCTTATCCAACAGGAGAGTGGGTTTGTGTGTGGGGGCGGGGGGGGGGGGGAGAAAACCTGGATTTGTGCTGTTGGAGAGTGGGTTTGTGGGGGGGGGGGAAGGGGGGAGAGAAAACCTGGATTTGTGCTGGAAATGGCCCAACTTGATTATCATACACATTGTAAAGAGAGTGATCACCTTAGATAAGCTGTTACCAGGATGAGAGTGGGGTGGGGGGAGGTATTTTTTCGTGCTTTGTGTGTATAAAAAGATCTTCTACACTTTCCACAGTATGCATCCGATGAAGTGAGCTGTAGCTCACGAAAGCTTATGCTCAAATAAATTGGTTAATCTCTAAGGTGCCACAAGTACTCCTTTTCTTTCCCTATACAAATGTAACTCTACACACATCTAAACTGTTGTCAGGTCCTTTAGGGAGAGAAGAGAAACATTTACCATTGCTTCATTGTGTGGGTGAAGTGATTTCAGGTGAGATTTTTCCCAATTTTTTTTACATGCTGAACTGAATTACACCGCAGTCTTTTGACTTGGTTGACTAACAGTTCTATTTAATTCAGGGCTTCTCAGCTTTTTCCATACAAGGGCCACGCCAAGACCCACCTTCCATCTTACAAAGACACCCCTTCCATTTAACAATGGGACGGACTGGGTGATTCTGACCCTGACGCATGTTTGTGCCCCTGCAGGTGTCACAGCCCCAGTCCCATGTTGAGAAACTGGATTTAATGGATTCTTGCCATACTGTATGGTGTGTTTTGCAGAGTTATAAAAATTCACAGGGATTTTCAAAGCTACCTAATGGAGCTAGGTGCCCAAATCCCATTGAAATTAAATGGAAGATAGGTGCTTCGATCTTTTGAAAATCCCAGCTGTTTTTATGTCTCTCTCTGAAAAAGAGTGCAAAAACGTGCAGCCTAGTTTGTTTGTTTTTTGTTTGTTTAAATAGCAGCACTTTCCCTTAGCCCTGTAGTCCGGCTCCTTTCTTCACTGAGTTCCATAGATGATGATGCTGTCATCAGCATGATGTATGCTGGGTCACTATTCACTTTGGAGGATGGTAATCTGCAATTGTGGGAGACCTGGCAAAAGGCTGTTGGGAAGAAAGACCTTTGCATTCTTATGGCCTGCTCCTGCTCTATTGAAGTAAATTGGAAATTTGCCATTTCCTTCAACAAGCTCAGGATCAATTCCTTTCATACTCAGATTTCCTACAGGCATTCAGCAGATTGTACTAAAGCTGCTTTTAGTGTTTTATTTTTGGAGGCCCTATTTTAATGCTGTGATACCAAGCACCCGTGCCTACATTTTAATAATAATGCTAGCACCAAGGCAAGCAAGTGGTGTTGGGATCTGAGTTGGACTTTGTGTGGAGTGTGAGTTCTAAACTGAATTAGTATGAGAGCTGGGGTTTGAATTCAGCAAAATTAAATTTGTTCTTACTGGACTTCAGCTGCATTCAAATTGGAACTGGAAAATAAAGTCTCACATTTTTCTTGGAACTATAATTGTGGGTAGGAGCATCTTCAGATTCATTGGGAGGCAAGGTCTCAGGCTAGACCAAAGCTTACTTGAGTGCTCAGGCCTTCAGGGACGGGATTTCAAGAATACCATGATCTTCTTCTATCTCCCTCTGCTGAAGTTAAGGGAGAATGGATTCCAGAGGGCTCTTCTCTCCTGCTGCTTTGTAGGTGTGATGGAGAGCATAATTATTTTCTTCTCCAAACAGGAACATTTTATCAGCCAAACACAATCTGAGCCCCAAGATGTTCAATTCTGATTCTAAATTTTGAACCCACTGTGTTGGTGAGGGTCCTACATGTGACACTCCTTCCCTAGTTTTAGTTTAATGCTTTATATCTTGGGTAATCCAGTGTTATTGAGACCATGAAATAATTAAGTGCCATAAGAAATTAAATGTAGCAAAACTATATTCCCCTACTTTACTGAGTTACTACAGTTAGCCATGTGGTTTAGATTACACAAAATGGTACCTTGAAGAAGTCAAAAATGTCTTAGATGTTTTCTTTCCCTCTTTCTAAATAAAATCTACTGTGTCAGTCTTGTTGCTGGCTCCTGGAGTTGAATCTAGCACCAGCAATTGGCTTCTGACTCTAAACCTAATCCCAATGATAGTCTGTGAGAGCTCAGGTTTGCCAAGCGTTAGGACTTGGTGCAAAATTCAGTTGCTTGGTCCAGAGTTATTCTTGATTGGTGGATGGTTGCATTGACTCTTAAAATTCCCTGTTTTTGCCTTAAATGAGCTTTTATGGTCCTGACCCTTCAAGGTGCAGAGTGCTTCCTGAAAGGTTCTGAGCACCTTCATTCCCATTGATTTCATGGTTGGTGAAGGTGTTAATTGTCTTGCAGGATCATTCCTACACTTGTAGTCTGTCCCATTAGATGAGTATTAATCTATTATGCATTAAAAAACCCCACAAATGTACTAGAGAAGACTTCAACATTCCAAAGAGAAGATTACTTTGGCATTCGTTCAGACCAACATTATAAAAATAGCAACCTTAAAGTAAGCCTCCTCCATATTTAGGCACTTAAATAAGTGACCTGGTTTTCACTTAGTGATTACCTGTTCTGTTCATTCCCTCTGGGGCACCTGGCATTGGCCACTGTCAGAAGACAGGATACTGGGCTAGATGAACCTTTGGTCTGACCCAGTATGGCCGCTCTTATAGAAGTGCCAAGCATCCATTGATCTTATTGAAGACAGCAGCATATTAGTAGCTCAGTTCTTTTGAAAATCAAGTCCACCTTAATTAGATGCCTAAATATGGAGCAGCAGGGAGTTAGGGTGGGATTTTCAAAAGCACCCGGTTGATTTAGGAGCCCAGATCACTTAGGTGCTCTTGAAAATCCAAGCCATTATGATGTGTATCTCTGAAAGAGAGTGTGCACGATTAGCAGTCTAGTTTTTGTTTGTTTGTTTTTAAATAGCAGCACTTTCACTGGGCTTATGTTCACTGGAAATGTATCAGCATAAGTATACTGCTATAGACAATGGGATAGTTATGCCCCTATAACTCCTTGTGTGGACACTCTTATTTTGGAATAAATATATTTTCCTGCTTTAGTTTATATATCTTCCAAAGTGATATAAGATGAACCATAAAAAAGGCATTGTTATTCCAGAATAAGAGCCTCCAAAAGTGGAGTTATACTGGTGTAACTCTTGTGGTATAATTATACCTATGTAATAATGCCAGTAAATGTCCTTCTGTAGACAAGCCCTAAATCTCATTGTCTATCAATGGGACTTAGGCTCCTTTGAAAATCCTAGCCTAAAATATAGGACTACTGTTTTTTCCCCTACACCCGTATCATAGTTTTGCTATTGCAGAGACAAGGGGTGTACATATTAAAAAAGAGTCTGAACAGGATGGAAAGGAGAG
Organism: Natator depressus; assembly: GCF_965152275.1. Classification (NCBI taxonomy): domain Eukaryota; kingdom Metazoa; phylum Chordata; order Testudines; family Cheloniidae; genus Natator; species Natator depressus. The sequence goes on along the minus strand of NC_134250.1, from coordinate 6,344,774 downwards.
CAGTACCCTGCCCTTTTGTAGGTAGAAAAAATACACAATAAAAACCACAAAGCAACCTAAGAATTTGGTAGTATAAATATTTTTCTCTTTAAAGTCCCCTGATATTTTATGTGTCTCCTTTACCTCCACACTTATTACAGTAAGTCTAAATTGAGTTGCATTCCAGGGCGTTGTCTTCATTTTCTTCATGATTGAATGTTAGTTTTCAAAATATTAAATATTAAAACAATGGAAAATAAAAAGAAATAAACACATACAATTACTCCTGATCTTTAACTAAATTTCCAGCAAAAGTCCCATATGAAAATACTTACATGTATGATATTCTGTATACCATGGTACATTTGAACTGTTGTTGTTAACATTTTAACAGCACCATGAATTTAGATGCTTCACTAAATATGGGCCTGATCCTGCAAACACTTACACACATACATCTAACTTTAAACACTTGAGTAGTTTAATCAAAGTCAGTGAGGCTACTCACAAGCATGTGCATAAGTGTTTGCAGGATTGGGACCTTTGACATAACCCAAACCCTGAAGAGTTGTCCAACATAGACAATATAAAACACAGGGCAATGTTTAGGTAAAGGAATGTATAGACAGCTTGGAGGGGAGTCTGAAATAGAAAGCATTCAGGGAAGTAGTAATTTTTAAGGGCAAATTTAATGGATTCTCATCTTGAGGAGCACAGATTTCTGTAACTAACTTTTCATGTTTATATGGAAGAATTAAAAACTAAATCCATGTAGGGTCAGCGATTGATATAATCAGCATTTCAGTATATTTTTGTGCTCATTCTTTTATGCAAGTCTACTTTCTGAGCTGTCTTCATTCAGTAATTTAATTTGGATGTGGGTCTGAGATCTGGTGGCTGATTAGGAAACGTGACCTGCTTGAGAGATCAAGAAGGTAAACTGATAAATGTTGTAGCAAGAGTTGGCAACGTGGGAGAGGGTAGACGCTGCCCTATGCTCTGGGCTTTGACACTGATCAAAGTCAGCTCCAGTTCATTAAAATGTTTTGAGATTCAGGTTCATTATAAGTATAGCTACAAACTGTATTTTATATCCTAATTCCTGTGTGTGGGTTGTTCAGCAGCATTTAATGTTGTTGCAGGAGTTTACTGCAGTAAATGCAGAACAAAAAGCATATTTCTAAAAATTATTTGAATTCTAGTGGTAAGAAAAAATTATCCGCCTATGCTTTGTTGATTAGCAATTTAGGTGTTGTGAGGATGCTACGATTAAGCTAATAAATGAATTATGTACATTCCCTTAACTTTCTTTGGCACCTTATTTGATATCACTGTCCCAGAGAATAACCGCATGAGAATGAGAATGTCAAATTAGGGGGAACAGTTAATGCAATTATGAGTGGTTATATCATTAAATAATACCTTATTGCAGATCTTCTAGTCAGGGCACAGACATTTTCTTATTTTTTTTTAATCAAATATCTATCTTTTAGGTTTTCCCAGACTCAAATCTCTTGCCACGAGGTTAAATTATGTTAAATCTACTAAAAAAAAGTGCATTACAGAAATACTTCTGAAGTACTTTTCTTGAAGCATAACTGTGAATCATTTTGAGCTTAATGGTTTTAAAAAATCTAGAACAAAAGAGTTTTTCCCTACAACAGCTGTGCAGTTTTATTAAAAATTTAAAGAAATCTTGTGTCTAATCCTTTGAGCGGATGTGTAATTACTTGGCTTGGGCTCTTACACATGGATAACTTAGCTGTACTGTGAGACAAGATTCTTATGTTTAATTTAAAGAATCATGGGTGTGCTTTGGAGATTATCAACACCAAGCCTCATAAAGGAACACAAAACCTGAACAACCATTATACATTTTCATTTGTTATACAGATGTTACAAGCCATCTGACTAGCAGATAGTGGAATCTGCAATAGTAATAGCAAACAATGGCATGAGATGTAAAATGTAAATGAAAATCTGGCTTGTATTGGTAGTTTTCACTTATTTAGCTTTAAATGGCTTTTCTTGCTGTCAGTTTTTCCCATTTGACAGTTTTCCTATAGGTAGACCTGTCTCTTATTCCATTGGCTACTCAGATTTCCTCTGTATGAACTTTACCAGCAGCAACTCCCTTCTTTTCCACTTTCATCCTTATGTGTTAGGAAACCTGCATCAATAACATTCTGGGGCTGGAGCAGACCACTGTCAAAGATCTGAGCACAGACAGTAGCTTTGCTGCATTACGGAGAATTCTGTCTGCAGTAGTTCTTCGTTTGTAGAATTAAGAATTGTTGAGTTGTAAAGTCACAAGAACATCATTTTGCAAAGACAACCATTATAAAAGAAATTTCTCTGTTTTTCCTTTATCTTTAAGCGCTTGATCAGGATACAGCATGCTTAATATTAAAGTCTCTGCGGAGCTAGCAAGTATCAATGTTGAAATGTTACTCTTTCAACGTAGTTTGACATTGACCAAAATCAGGTACAACTCCACTGAACTCAACACCAAGCCTGACTTTGGCCTGTGGATTATCGGCTCTTTTTCCCATTACAGTTCCTTATATTAGTTGCATTTGTGTTATTGCATTTGGTTTTAGTCACTTTGGTAGGGCAAACACATATCATACAATTTCCTTCCACAGACGACATGTGTGGACATTATTTTCAAAATCTGTATTACAAAGTCTTCCATCCTTTTATTAGTTTAGTACTTAAGCCTTAGACATAAGAAAGAAGCCTATCAGTGAAAATCAATTGAAATGCAGTTAGATAAAGATCTGATGTACAGTGCAGGAGGCTTAGGCACAGCACAATAAAATCAATTAGAGCCTTTCCAGCCCCATACAGTTTTACCCATCCAATCACTTTTCACACATTCCCTCCATTAGCTTGGCTAAAGTTTTTTTATGTGAATTATGATGAATGAGACCCTTGTTATATATAGATGGGTCATTACCCTATGGAAACCAGACTGTATTGGCGTTCAGTGATTAAGGTTTGCTGCTGCTACCATCAAGAAAGTCCAAATTCATCTGCTTCAATTTATGATAGGAAAGCTGTAGTCATTGTTGTCTCATTCACTTAACAATGTTATAATTGTGATCTGTTTTTTTTTGTTTGTCACAATAATTTACGTAAACCCTTTAGTATTTGTTAATAACTTGGCGTAGTCATCAAGCTTAAGAAATGTAATAGATCAAATAAACAAAGGAGAAATAAAAAAAATAAAAATTTAGGGCCTCTGCATAGGACAGATATGAAGAGTGGCTTAAATGTGAGTTGGGTACAATGCCTAGAAATGAAATGGTTTGAACTTAGAAGCTAAAGACATAACAGATATATTCAGTTAGATGATGTAAGTGAGGTGTATGAGCTTGCTATTACAGCTCTCCTGTAATTACTTCATGACTAAAAACCTATTGACTTCCCCCCCCCCCCTTCGCTGCAGTGGATTGCTTAATTTAATTTGAATTTGTGTCATATGACTCAAATATTAACCAAGCAAACAGGGACAACTGGAACAGCAGCTCTGTTATGTGCATGCTTTATGTAAATGAAGATGCAACTAAAACAAGGCTCCTTGAAAAATCTGCCCTAGTAAATTAGCGGAAAATGCGCCGCCATAAACAGCTGTTGTATTTTAATCAAGCATCTGTAGAGTATATTTTGCTTTGCATTTAAAAAACAAAACAAACAAACAAACAAAACCCACACCCAGATTGTACCAACCCCATTTTATATTCCAAAATTAACCCATTCTTCACTGATAAAATGTCATATTTCCAGCTCAGTACTTTAGTTTTGTCACAGGAGCTAGGTTTGATGTGTTTAATTGATATTCAGATTACATTGTTGCTTTAAAAACATATTATTTTTATAAATAGAAGAATAATTAACACCTTTTATTTTATTTCAATAATATTACTGTGTCCATTTGCCTGTTGTATGGTGGCATAGTTTGAAGACTACTGTAGGATGACATTGATCCAAACAGGTTTAAAGATTTTTTTTTTATTCTTCACAAGTTATAATTTTGTGATGAAACAGAATTAATCTTGCAAAAATAGTTGAGCTATCAAAGCTAGTTAGAAAATGTCCTTTTTATTCTTGTGCTGAGATACAGACTCATAAGTCTTGTCATTTAAAGAGTTAATAAACACCCTGAGCTGTGCTGATCTTGTAGCTTTAGTGAGCCTTAATCTGTAAGCTTGATTACCTCGGAACCCGCAGTCGCCTGCCTCCCTCCTAACACAGTGGGAGTTTTACGGCAGCATTAGTGGCGTTTTGCCCAGCTTTGGCTTTAGGGAAATCATTCAGTGAGAAAGAAAAGCAGAAGGACAGGATCTGTCTACTGCTGTGAGGTCATTAACACAACAGTATGGCTGGACAGCACTTGAGGAGTGTGCAAGATGGCAGTCCCTACTGTTAAATTACAGGTTAAGTTCCATTGTGTCTTTAAATGTTGCATAAACACCCTGTTGTGGACCAAACAGTTGCTTCCTTGGTTGATTTACAGTGGTTGTTTCAGAAGAGAGTGTAATTTTATTGTATGTGCAATATATGTGTGTGTTTCTCAGTCTAATAGCAATATTATGATTTATGTGCACCCTGTTCTTTGTGCATACAGGGGTAGAGAGGGGATATTTAGTACTCCAGGAATACTCCCCGATGGGAATATTTCCTAGCTATCTTACAAATTGAGCACTCTGTATTTGTAAAGCTGGCCAAAATTAACAGCCTTGTTCTACCTACCTTACTGTCACTTAGTACCTAACTCCACAAGCAATTCCATTGAGTTAAATAGTCCAGTTCCATTGAATTGCTCATGGACTGTGATAATGCTCAATGTGAGTAAAGAGAATCTGGCCCTGTATAATAAATGTTACATTTTAAGTACTGATTAATGACCACATAGATCTTCTAAATGGCCTTTGTGCATTATTGTCTTACTGTGTAGGGGAATCCCATCTCCTCTGTCCCCTTAATCAGGATTATCATGGGAACTAAAGATGGATTCTTCTGTTCTGAGCAGCAGAAAATGGTACTTATATGTGTCATTAAATAATTTGGGAGCGATGACTGCCATGCAAGTGGTTTAAAATAGCTTAAACAGCCAGAAAGTATAATGATTTGTGCAACTGCTGAAGAAACATATTGACATGTGTAAACCACTGCCAACCTGAAGACCATGGAAACAAGTGGGTTGGGGTGCTGGCTGCAAAGGTCCGATAAAATGGTCCATGGAAATAACTGAGAGCCTGACAGATCTTGGTTTACAAATTGGTTCAGAGAAGCTGCTGGTGGCAAGTAAGGCTATTCTAGAATTAGCTGTTTTAGAGGCTATTCATAGGGAAACCATGGACCCTGTCATGTGAATTCTAGAGCAGGGGTGGCCAACCTGAGCCTGAGAAGGAGCCAGAATTTACCAATGTACATTGCCAAAGAGCCACAGTAATATGTCAGCAGCCCCCCAACAGCTACCCCTGGCTCCTAGCGCCTCCCGCCCACTGGCAGCTCCACTGATCAGTGCCTCCCTCTCCTTCCCTCCACACACCTCCTGATCAGCTGTTCCGTGGCATGCAGGAGGCTCTGGGGGAAAGCAGGGAGGAGTGAGGGCATGGCAGGCTCAGGGGAGGGAAGGGGTGGAGTGGGGACAGGGTCTGTGGCAGAGCCAGGGATGGAGCAGTGAGCACCCCCCGGCACATTGGAAAGTTGGCGCCTGTAGCTCCAGCCCCGGAGTCGGTGCCTGTACAAGGAGCCGCATATTAACTTCTGAAGAGCCACATGTGGCTCCGGAGCCGCAGGTTGGCCACCCCTCTTCTAGAGCATCTTAGTGGTTCTCAGATTTTTTTCATATTGTGAACTACATCTTTGGCGATCCTCTGTGGGCACCTCCTGTAGTTCCTGGTTACAGGAAAAAGTAACTAAAGGGATTGCTAAGGAGACAAGATGAAAACAAACGGTCTTTAACGCAATGAGTGTGAGTGCCTGTTTGTCCTCCCATTTTGTAGCTATTTCTCTCCCTCTCACTGTAGGTCTTTAGATTTATTTTTACAGAATCTCTCCTTGTTGCCTGCAGCTCCCACTTCTCCCACCCCTGCAACCTTATGTTGCATTTTGATTCTTTTCTCCTGTGTAATTGCTGCCATTCTAATTTGGATGCCATTTGCAGACTTTGAATATGATTGTGTATGCACCAAAGGAACTCATGAAGCAGCTGTACAGGACATAAAGAGTGGTTCAAATTTTTGCATTTACTTGCTCGAAAACCGTCTCTGGAAGTTCTAAAAGTCTCCTGGACTGGGCTTCAGTTTACAGGAAGCAGCATGGCTTGAAGACAAAGGTGCTTCAGCACTGTGACAGAAGAAGCTCTAAGGACCACTTGTTATCATGGAGCAAAGGAGACAGAATGCTGAGCTGTGGTGAACAGGTTAGGAATTCTGTTACTGAACTCAAGTGATTTTAATTTTGCACCATGCATACAGAGAGTGATCGCAACATAGTTAATGATTAAGTGGTGTTTTTTTCCCTAAATATAGTGAAGATCACTAATCATTAAGAGAATGATAAATATATAATAAAGTAATTTTGGGGTAGTTTCATATCCTCTTTTATTTACTTTACCTATCAAGCATTGATTTCAAAGTTCTGTGAATCCCATGCACTCGCTGATTTATCACTCTAAGCAAAGTAAGGAATGCAAGCAGTTCTCTGCTCTGTTTCCAGTATTGATATCACCAGCTGTGGGAGGAGAAAACCAGAGCTCTGAATTCAGATCTGATGTGGAAAAAGAACTTTTCTTCATTTCGTGGAACATGTGTTATTGCAGTGAGTGCTCGTCCTACCAAGTTCAAATAACTTGGAGCAACTTGGATCAGTAAAAGAGAAGAGCAGAAAGGGGGGCTGACATCGGGGCTGAAATCAGAAGAAAGGGGGGTTAGAAGAAAAGCAGAGAGGAGAAGGATGTAGAAGACAACTGAAAAGGTGAATGTGGCTTTTAACTTTTAAAGTGAAAATCCTAATTTAACTCCACTCTACTTCCTAAGAAAAGTAAGTCGCTCAGAGGGAAATATGTCTGATCGTCACAGGTCTCAAAGCCTGTATTCAGAAAGGTACAGAGCAGGCACAACTTGGAAAAATCTCTGCAGCTACCAGATTATCTTCTTTCCTCAGCCAAAAAGATCTAGGAGAAGGGAAAGAATTTGACCCCTGTAGCCTGCCCAAATCTTCATTCCCCTGAGCAAAGCTATTTCCCCTGACATTCTTTCTTTCAGCTCTCATGGTGAAATAGATCATACCTTTGGTGGCATGAAATACAGGTCACCTTTAAGGAGAGCCCCCAGGGAAGTGAAATCCTGATGAATTTCCTGGGGAGCATGGTATGTCCTATATTCCCTTCTCCTGTTTAAAAACTAGGAGCCTGAACATGACTTGGCATCTTCTACACCGTATTTTTTTACATCATTCTGGTGGTTGGTTCAGAAATCCTCCTCTGACTCTTCTACACCAGTTGAAGTATTCGCAGCATCAGTGGTAAGGGATGGAATAAAAATGGATGGGATAAGCTCATTTCCTGTTGCAAGATGGCAACTTTTAGGCAATTGTAGACTAGTGGTAGGTGGTCCTGGCAGCAGGATGTAATAGGCACATTCTGTAAGACCCCACAGGCCTGCAGAGCTACCAGGCAGATCTCTTGTGGACATGGACCAGGGGAAGTTCCGCCTCAAGGGTTTGACAGACAGCAGCCTCATGGCTCCTGATTGGCTCCCTGCCTTTGTAAAGCCAAGGGTATTTCAGGAATTGTCCAGGCAAGAGCGTGGATCTTCTGTAGCTGCCACTACCATTCCTGCTCCAGAGCACCTGTCTTTGACCTCTGCTTGATTTGGACTTCTCCTCCTGACTCAGCCGCCGAAACCTGACTCGGACTCTGAACCCTGGTATCAACCCTGGCCTGGAACCCAGCTATGAACTCCTTTGCTACTCCCAGCTTCAGGTTTGGCCCTACTCTGACCCTTGGCCCTCACTGTCCTTGTTGGGATCCTGACACACCCCTTTGTAAGGTGTGTCAATGAGTGTTAGGGGTGCAATCTCTTATCTCTGCTGCCATTTTATATTCCTTCTTGTGGATTAGGATTCAGCCCTACCAAACCCCAATCTTACCATGAAATTTCGCAGTCTCACTGGTACCTGGCAGCCATCAGCACGCCAGACCGTGGCTGGTCCTTTGGTAGTATTACAGCCTCAGGACCATAGGATGCTCTGGGATACTGTTTGGTCCAGAACAGGATCTGCAGCTGGTCAGGGATGGACTGCATCCCCTTCTCCTTTGCCAAAGCGTCTTGCCTGTGGGCTTTAACTAGGATGTTGACCATGTTTGTTTAATAAAAGTGGAGCCTTTTCTGCCATTTTGAAACAAACCCCATGTGTCTGTCCTCATTTGAACATGGCCTTGGCAAGCATTTTCTTCCAAGTGGTCTTCATTCTAGTTTCTCCCTTCATCTGCCTTAACATTTCTCCTTTTAAACAATGCAGCTGAGAAATGCATTATGCAAACCGTACTAAGAATGCATTCTTACTCTTGATAGCCAGTATACTATATTAGTGCATTTTGCCTCTTGGAATGTCTTTTCTGACATTCTTACTAAAAGGACAGCACTGACATTTACAATGAAATCCATCCTGTATTGTGTATCCCATGTGCTCCTTTGCCATGAGGCTATCAAAATCCTTACTGTATTCTGTAACTTGAATAAATGGTGCAAAAATGTTAAATACATAACCCCTTTCATTTTTCCACTGCTTCTTTGCAGTAGTGGAAAAATAGTATGCATAGGGCCAAATCATGCTTTAATGATTCTGGGGGTTGCTGCAGGGGGATCAGAGTGGTAGCAACCAAGTTCAGGGTCTTCGAACATAGGGTAAGGAGGTTTGGGGATTGCGAGAGGATGTGCTTTGGAGAAGACCTTATTGCTGCTTAAGAAAAAACAGACAATATCCTTCTCCTCACCATTTCATTAACATCTTATTCCAGTAGTACAATGCATCTTGGGTACCTGTCTGCACATACAAGGTAGATAGCCACTCTCTGTAGGGTCATGGAAATACATAGAGCATGTTAGCTGCATGCTTTGCCTAGTGCTCAAGAGACAGCAAAATATTGTATTCTATCAGGTTTTTATACTTTACCCATCACTGTGATATCTGAGAGCCTGTTACAGGCCTGGCTGAGCTCCCCCTTGTTGTCAGACACCAGGTTTCTATTCTGGACCCAATCTTTGAATCCCATGTGTCTTTAATCCTACTGGGTCTGAGTGATGTCCAGAATTTGTCTCAGTCCAGCCTTTCTGGCATACTCCCAGGGTGTACACCTTCTGTCTGATACCCCCTTCTTGGGACATGGGAGCACATGGTCCAGCTTCCCTAGGCGCCAAGACCAGTTCTGAATCCCAATTCTCCCCAGCAGCTTAAGCATTCCCTCCTCCGACCTTCACCCTCATAGGTACTGTGGTTTACTGTTTAATCCCTTGGGCCCTTGTAATGGTTACAACAAAAGAACACACAGACTTTGCAAAGGAATTTCTGAATCAGACGCACTTTACTCATAGATAAACCATACGAGTTACAGAGCTATGCAAAAATAACAAACACCTACATCCAAAACCCTTCCCTCCAGTGTCCTGACCACTCTGAGAGCATTTTGGCTTTGAGTTAGTGTCTTTTCAGAATCCCAGTATCCTCTTGAACTCCACTCCTCCGGCTTAGTCTCCATGTTGTCACTTAATGAAAGGCCAGTAAGAGCCTCAGGCTCAAGAAGATCCAGCCCTTAAATAGATTGGTGACCACCCAGAACAGCTTCAAAACCCTTGTGTGGTGATCAGTTGCTTAATTCCAGCACCTCTCACTCAAGGGCCCAAACTGAGAAAAGTCATTCCCCTGCACTGCAGCCAACCTATCGTTCTGGGAACGACCCATTTGAATGGAGGTGGACTGCTGATGGCTTTCCCACCTCTACCAATATAAGAATTTCTCCTAACACTGCCTGGGTGTCCCAGCTGAAGATGGATGCTAGGGTGCAAAAGTGAAGGGTGCAGTACAATTTACAATTGAAAATGAATTTCAATTGTAGGAATGATATAAGGAGGGCCAAATCGCACCTGGAGCTGCAGCTAGCAAGAGATGTCAAGAGTAACAAGAAGGGTTTCTTCAGGTATGTTGGCAACAAGAAGAAAGCCAAGGAAAGTGTGGGCCCCTTACTGAATGAGGGAGGCAACCTAGTGACAGAGGATGTGGAAAAAGCTAATGTACTCAATGCTTTTTTTGCCTCTGTTTTCACTAACAAGGTCAGCTCCCAGACTGCTGCGCTGGGCATCACAGAATGGGGAAGAGATGGCCAGCCCTCTGTGGAGATAGAGGTGGTTAGGGACTATTTAGAAAAGCTGGACGTGCACAAGTCCATGGGGCCGGACGAGTTACATCCGAGAGTGCTGAAGGAATTGGCGGCTGTGATTGCAGAGCCCATGGCCATTATCTTTGAAAACTCGTGGCGAACGGGGGAAGTCCCGGATGACTGGAAAAAGGCTAATGTAGTGCCAATCTTTAAAAAAGGGAAGAAGGAGGATCCTGGGAACTACAGGCCAGTCAGCCTCACCTCAGTCCCTGGAAAAATCGTGGAGCAGGTCCTCAAAGAATCAATCCTGAAGCACTTACATGAGAGGAAAGTGATCAGGAACAGTCAGCATGGATTCACCAAGGGAAGGTCATGCCTGACTAATCTAATCGCCTTTTATGATGAGATTACTGGTTCTGTGGATGAAGGGAAAGCAGTGGATGTATTGTTTCTTGACTTTAGCAAAGCTTTTGACACGGTCTCCCACAGTATTCTTGTCAGCAAGTTAAAGAAGTATGGGCTGGATGAATGCACTATAAGGTGGGTAGAAAGCTGGCTAGATTGTCGGGCTCAACGGGTAGTGATAAATGGCTCCATGTCTAGTTGGCAGCTGGTGTCAAGTGGAGTGCCCCAGGGGTCGGTCCTGGGGCCGGTTTTGTTCAATATCTTCATAAATGATCTGGAGGATGGTGTGGATTGCACTCTCAGCAAATTTGCAGATGATACTAAACTGGGAGGAGTGGTAGATACGCTGGAGGGGAGGGATAGGATACAGAAGGACCTAGACAAATTGGAGGATTGGGCCAAAAGAAATCTGATGAGGTTCAATAAGGATAAGTGCAGGGTCCTGCACTTAGGATGGAAGAATCCAATGCACCGCTACAGACTAGGGACCGAATGGCTAGGCAGCAGTTCTGCGGAAAAGGACCTAGGGGTGACAGTGGACGAGAAGCTGGATATGAGTCAACAGTGTGCCCTTGTTGCCAAGAAGGTCAATGGCATTTTGGGATGTATAAGTAGGGGCATAGCCAGCAGATCGAGGGATGTGATCGTTCCCCTCTATTCGACACTGGTGAGGCCTCATCTGGAGTACTGTGTCCAGTTTTGGGCCCCACACTACAAGAAGGATGTGGATAAATTGGAGAGAGTCCAGCGAAGGGCAACAAAAATGATTAGGGGTCTAGAGCACATGACTTATGAGGAGAGGCTGAGGGAGCTGGGATTGTTTAGTCTGCAGAAGAGAAGAATGAGGGGGGATTTGATAGCTGCTTTCAACTGCCTGAAAGGGGGTTCCAAAGAGGATGGCTCTAGACTGTTCTCAATGGTAGCAGATGACAGAACGAGGAGTAATGGTCTCAAGTTGCAATGGGGGAGGTTTAGATTGGATATTAGGAAAAACTTTTTCACTAAGAGGGTGGTGAAACACTGGAATGCGTTACCTAGGGAGGTGGTAGAATCTCCTTCCTTAGAGGTTTTTAAGGTCAGGCTTGACAAAGCCCTGGCTGGGATGATTTAACTGGGAATTGGTCCTGCTTCGAGCAGGGGGTTGGACTAGATGACCTTCTGGGGTCCCTTCCAACCCTGATATTCTATGATTCTATGAATTTCATGAAAAAGAATAGCATTTACAGATTGATATAGATATATACAGGGGAGGTAATATCTTTCATTGGACCAGCTTCTGTTCATAAGGGAGACAAGCTTTTGAATTTACACAGAGCTGCTCGGGTGGGGGGATGTCACTAATCTGTTTAAGGGCTGGACCTTCTTGAGCCTGGGGGCCTGACTGGCCTTCCGTTGAATGAAGAAGAGCTCTGTGTAAGCTCAAAAGCTTGTCTCTCTCACCAATAGAAGTTGGTCCTCACCCACCTTGTCTCTCTAAATTCCTGGAACCGACACAGCTACAACACTGGATAGATATATGCAGACATACCCAATCCATCACAGAACCTATGTATCTCGCAGGCCCTCTTTCTGTACCAGGGAAAATCTTCCTACACTCACTTCCCTCCCCCAATCAGACACACCCAAGACATGCAGAATTTAGTCCTTAATTTTGTAGAGTATAATATGTATATCAATAAATATTGGAGGGTGAGGAATATAATCTGGACTACTGTAAAACAATATACCTGGACATGAAACCCTGCTACAGAATGCTGCATCATGTCTCTTCAGCAACACTGATGACCATGAACCCAACAAATCTATCTTTTGCTCCTTTGACTAGCTTCCCAGAGAATATCAAATCAAGTTCAAGGTCTTTGTCATTATCTTCAAGGTGCTCAATGGCTTGGGCCCAGGATATCTAAAAACCTGTCTAAAGTTCTAGGGTCAAGACCCTGTTTGACAACTTTGCTCCTCTGGCACAATGGGACTTTCCACAATAGGAGTAAAGCTCACTTGTGTGGGAGACAGAACTTTCTTGGGAGACTGGCCCAAGACTGTGGAATGAACTCCCACAAGAACTAAGAATCATTACAAACTTCACCACCTCCCACTCCAAGTGCAAGGCACATTTTGTGTGTGTGTGTTTGTGTGTGTGTGTGTTTGTTTTAAAAAAAAGACCAAAACAATGCACTCCTCCCCCTGGGAGAGGATGAGCGAGCAAACAACTCATGACAGATGTTAGTCACATCACTTACTGCGCTACTGGAAGGTAATCAGATAGTATGGTGATGAGCATAGTGTAAGAACCTGTATAAAATAAAATAGAATAATCTTTAACTATTTTATCTTTTTGGGTGGGTGGGAATACAATACATAGAATGTAGTGTAGGGTTGTGTTAAATTAAAACATTGACATCCAGCCATATAAATCACCAGGGGGAGGTTTATGATGTAATATATAAATTACGTAGGAATAAAATCTTTACTTTGCTGTATCAGGCTATAGGCTTTGCACTATTGTAAAATACTTGCCAACATTTAATATCCTCTTTCTTTTCCATGACCATACCATGACCTTTTGAAATAAAAGTTGCAGATCGGAAGTAACTGGCTGAGAATTAGTGGTTCGTATATTCCAGTTTAAATAGAAATGTCCTCGGCTAAAATATGGTTCATTCATCGGTCAAACCGTCCTTACTTCCTTTAATTGAATTAAGATGGGCAAATGAGAGATCTGTGCAAGACAGAAAAAAATTCTTTTGCAAATCACTGTTATCCTTCTTTGGATAGTGTAAAACGAATCAATTAGAGGCATGTCAAAGTGTCTTTTACACATGCACAACTTTGAAGCAGAGAACACTTCATAAAAGTGGAAATTTAAATTGGAACTGGGAGAATATAAATTAGATTTTACAATTACACCTAATTTAATTTCTCTTTTTGAGAAAGATAGATGACTGCGTTATTTGATCATATTTTATAGGCTGTTACATCTACTGTAATCATTTTTTATAACTTGTACATTTCCAAAACACATCCACATATTTTTCATTTAATTAAATCATAGTGGCAGCTACAAAAAAAAAGTCTTTGTCTCCCAACATTAAAACGAAGGCTCCTGTTCTTTAGTTAAAAGATCCAGCTAAAAAACATACACCAAAGTTAATTTATAAAGCAAGAAACTCAAAATACTTATTCACATCTTGCCTTTCTTCTCTTCTACTTCCTTTCTGTGCTCAATAGCTCATCAAGAAGCCACTATTTTATTACAACGTTTGTATTTTTTTCTCCCAATTAGAACAGGTCGTTGCTCCAATATTTTATTCAACCCGCTCATGTTTTTTTTGTTTTTGTTTTTTTGGAGTGGGGATGGGTGAACAGAAAGGACTGTTTCAACCCAGAAATATTTTTAAGATGTCTGGTGTTTTTAAAAACCCAGGGTATGAATGTACAGCAAATATAACCTCGGTGAATAAAGGGCTGTATCACCTAAGAGAAAAACCCTGGGACGATAACACCAGGAGTCACAATAGGTAAAGTGTAGAAGCTAAACCAGGGTTTCACTTGTGTAAATAATATATTATCACTGTGATATTGTAATGTTCACTGAGAGATTCCTCTTAGAGAAAATTTTTTAACAACTGTAATCGTCAGGCTTCTTTTATTTAAAAAAAAAAGAAAGAAAAGCTTTGTGTAAATACAGTCATACATGTGGGCATGCATTTTAAGCCCTGGAGCAAAAGAAAAGCATAAATTACAAGTACAGGGGTCTCTGCCTTGATATGTTTTGATTTTTTTATTATGATCTTCAAATATTTGGAGTTTAACTGATGTACATTATTTTAATCTCAGATGTGTACGGAAGCCAGTTAAGAAACTCATTTGGTCATTTGAATAAGAAATCATAATTTATTATAAAACAAAAAAACAATACCCACCCCCAGAAAACCTAATAATAATAATCCTGTAACTGAGTAATAAATACATATTTCTTAAAAAATTACATTCTGTTTTTTTGATTCATCCCAATGTCAAAAATGTTTTTTTTTTTGTTTTCTTGTTTTTTGTTTTTGAAGAAAACAAAGTTTGCTTTGGGTAATATAGTACCTCATGCACATAAACTGTAGTTTTCATGTTTCTTGATGACTGCAGTTGATCTTTCATAAAACCTTTCAAGCCGATGGTCACTAGCATTATATTTTAAAGTCCATAGAAAAGGTACTGGTTTGTCCATTGTGTGTTGTAGCATATTGGCCTGATGTTTAGATAGTCAGAGGAGGCGTGTGTCAGAAAGTGAAAATGCCAATTACTGAATAATGCTAGTGTCAAATCTGTATTTGTAGGTGGCTTTATGTTGTGCTGGCTTGCCCAGTGGATTGCTTTGTAATTGTCCTGTTGCAAACAAAAGACAGACAAAAAACCCCACCACCACCATCCTACCAAAAACTAAATGATCATTGGTAGAATATGTTTCAAACACATTAACAAACAGATTTTGAGTTATTTATTGATGTTTTTGCCACTGGCAGTGTAAAATGTGTGTCAGTTGTCATCATCAGTAACAATTTCAACACATTACGTTCCTTTTCCTTTTGTTTACACCAGTGGCAACATGCTTATAAACGTCATCACTGATGGTGGGTCAGGAGGTTACTGCTTGAGGTTAAGAGTGCTAAGGGTCATCTGCTATTAACCTAAATTTAGCAGCAAATAGCCCAATCCTGCTTGGTGCTGAGTACCCTTAACTCCCATTGAACTTAGTAGGATTTGAGGGTTCTTCTGCACCTTGCAGGATTTGTCCCTAAGATATTTTTAATGGTTTTCTACTTTATCTTGAGGAATTTAACTGTTTGTTTAAACCTCTTAGATTTTTACACTATAACTGTGTCATTTTTTTGACTTCATGATCTGTGGACCAAAGTCTAATTTTTTAATTTAGGGCTTGATTCTGCTGTTTTTGGAGTCAGAGGGTTTTTCATTGACTTCTGTTGGACCTGACTAATGATGTTTAATAATGCAGACACATTGCTATATTCAAAGATTAATCCAAAAATTGCAAGAACAGTTCATACAGTCATGACCTCATCATATGATGTGAGTTATGGAAAAGCAATTAAATATATTTGTATAGAATTTTCCAAAAAACAAAGTTTGAGTTTTACCCCAATTTTCGTAGATGTTTGCAAATCCAGGTCACTGGTGGTTTCTGGGGTATGATTTTCAAAAGTGACCAGTGATTTTGGGTGCCAAACTTAAAACCTTAAAAGTAAGGGGCCTGACTTTCAGAGACTATTATCCTCTGGAAATTAGACCCCTTTAAGGTGTTTCTGGTTGGGCACACAAAACACTAGTCAGTCTTGAAAATCTTGGCCTGTGTGTGTTGGCAAAGAAGTACGCAATAGTGCTTCATTTTTTTGAAACCACACGTGTGATGACAGTGCAGATAACAAGGGTAAGAACTTTCCCATAAGATTATCTCTGTTCTCCTTTTTAATGTTTCATGGACAGCGACTCCTGTTTATAAAGCACAGTTTGTCTTTACAGCATCTGATCATTTTTGTGTATTAAGCTTTCTGAAACGATTTAGAGGCTTAAAAATTCAGAAACCAATTAAAAGTATAAGGCTTCACCTGACAATTGGTTTCAATTTTTCATAAGACAGCACTGAAATCCATCACATCTGTGAAAAGAGACCAATTGTTCCCATTAACATCCCCTGTATTTACAAGTTACATTGTGTTTCTGAAGCACATACGGTCCCTAACATCTCTTCATCATTGTGCACTCGGGAAGTTCATGTAACTCTTTAAAATTCCCTGTGTTCCTATCTCTTTTACATACACTTGACACAACTGCGTTTCCCTGGGAACTGTTTTTGACTAGTGTGCCTGACAATCTCTCCTACAGAGTCAGACTATTCTACGTACAGCGCCATGTGAGAAAAGCTGAATTTTTACAGTTGCAGTTAAATGGTGTGGCTGAAAATTTCAAAGCTGCCTAGGGGATTTGGATGCACAGTTCTCATTCATGTTAATGGATAACTTTAGTGATGTAAAATACAGAAAAATTGATCATCTAGAGTTGTAAGGGGGAAAAACTTCTCTATAAACTCCTTAAAACACAATTGATCAAATTTAGATATTTTTATTCAAGTTACCTTTCTCTACAGTTAATTCTGTTCTCATAGGGTACGCGTCTAGTATAATTTCGTAGGCACTCCTTGAGTTAAAGAGCGCTGAAAAGTTGTCTTTTGCCTAGAGAATCACATTCTCCTAAGCATAGTTAATAAGAAAGTTGGCTGAGTGATCAGTGACCTTGCCTTGTTGTTGTTTGTCTGATTGATTAATAAATAAGAATATTCACCTGCCTTTTGAGTGGCTCTTTTACACACAAGCCAATGTTTGTGGTGTAATTCTGTTTCTAAAAGAAAATGTGAATACTTATGCTAACTCATACTAAGTCAGGTACTAAGTAGGCCTTAGGTAAGCATAAAGCCGCCTGCAAAGGTTAGATACATGTACTATATGAGAATAGAAAAGTATTCTTTCTCCTGTAACCCAAAGGATTGAGCTCTAATTCATAACTTTCAGTCACTTTACGCCCTTTTTCAGTAAAGGTGACACATATTGGTGAACAGATTTCCTGAAGAAGATACTCTCTTTCACGATGTCTGTATATGTTCAGATAGTCACAGTGATGCAGTAGTCATTTTATATTGAAACTTGCTGTAAATAGTTGCATTAAACTAAGAGAAATGGTCAAGGTACAAGTTAGGGAGTAGTCCAAGGCATCCTGAGTTTTTTACATGCATATTAAATAGTTGATTGATTATTTCATATTATTTATTTTAATGAACAAGGTTAATACATCACAGGCACATTTCAACTTTGTTTTTGCACTTAAACCTAGCGGGGAAACAGTTCACTGAATTACAAAATCACTTGGTTTAATGTGTGCACACCAATAGTGTGGCCATTAATTTTCTGAATCAAATCCTGTGTGAGGAGCCAGATGGTTTGGCAGCATCTTGTCATCCCCAATATTACAAACACATCTAGACAGGAAAAAAGAAGATTGAATTGTGATTTCACAGATTTATCATTAGTTAATCTGGGTTAGAGAGGCTTCAAAGATTCCATCAGTTAATTCGCTCAGTACTTGTGGACATTTCTGGCACATGGTGCTAAAGCTGGTTTCAAATCCAAGCTGCAAAGCAGTATTGTAAAGTAGCAGTGTACATACTGCACATGCCTGCATTTTAAAAACCTATTAAATATCTGGGTAAGTGAACATTTTCAAAATGATTTTAAGTCTAACAGAAAGGAATTTCTTTGTTACAATCAGTTTTAGCTTTTAGTAATCATGTGCGGTAATCATGGAACCTTTCTTGAGCTTGCATCCAGGTTTCACTCTGCATTTTAATTGAAACAGTTTGCTAAAGTCCAATTCTGTAAAATAGAGGAATCATCAAAGAAAAAGGAGACCTTTTTCTTTTTGGCTAGCTACAGTGCTATTTTCACCTTTGCAAACAGACCTACTAAATAATAATCAGCTTCTCTTATCAATTATTAAATATCAGAAACCTTCTGTTTGGATAATCTTGGCACCACTTTAAGCGTTAACAGTAAATTTATTTTTAATTAAATCTGTGCATTGAGAATAAAATGAGGCTCTTCTGCATACTGAACAGAACACATATGTCATCTTCACTTACTATCAAAAAACCTGATAATGCTTTTGAAAGTTGAAAAGGACTACAGTTCATTGTCTCTGTTCCATTTAACTTAAAATTAAATAGTATTGATTCATGAGAAAATGTCCATAATGGATCATTTACATTTCGTTTGGCAGTGTTTTTTAAAATGATTCCCCTACCCTTTTTTTTTTTTAAAGTATATCCTCAGATTTAAAAACTTTCTTGGTTCAGCATAACTACAGGTGTCCAGGAAATAAACATGCATTAAGTCTGATGGATGCATTTCTGGAGCAATGCTTTATAGGAAGGGGAAAGCACTGATGCTTTTATTTTTATTTTTTTGGTAAGGTGCATTTGATCTGAAAGTTTTAATTTATTGCAGAAGTAGATTGGGACTGATCTCTTCTTTTTAAGCTCACAGTACAACCACAGACATTTTCTTAAAACATTATGTAAAGTATCACCTTATAGTAACTCAGCCAAAGAGAAGACCGTTCATGTAAAGGGACTACTTTGAATTTTTTAAAAGTACAATTCAGGCAATTTTCTTATACTGGTAGGAGATTTGGCCCAACAAAAATGTTGTGTGTGTGTTTGTGTGTTTCTGTTAACCTTTTGCTAATATGAACGATATCTGAAATCCCTGAGTGCTTATTAAGCGGAGAGGAAACCGCCCAACAGTGCTGTGAATCTCATAATTTATTTTTTCAACTGATACTTCCAGCTCTGGATTCTGTGACATTAGCCCAAAGGGAAACACCGGTCCCTCAGATTACACTGTGCATCCATTGTCTTAACTGTCACAGCAATAATGCATAAAGCTGTTTGCATAGCGTGCTAACTCTATCAGGGTCAGTTCCAGTCTGTGGCCGCTAAAAATGAAAAACATGCCCCAACCGGGACAAGAGCAGGGTCAACAGCTGGCAAAGGATATGGCAATCATTTATATAAATATGCTTTCTCAAGCCCGCAAAAACAAAAAACCCAAACCCAACAGCTGGGAAGGGTTGGAAGTAGCCCCAAGGCTGGTTAGTTCCCTTCCAGATGGGGAGGTTAGACTGGGGCTAGCCAGACTGCTCCACGTAGACTTCCGATTCGCATTAGAAATAAAAAGAGTGGAGGAAAGGAAAAAGGAAGAAAAGCTACAAGCATGACTGCTCTGTTTTTCACCTAACTTAATCAAATAAGTGAGGAGTTTCCGAGACGGAAGGCTTGCATTTATTGGAATTCACGCTCAGTTTTGTGTGTTTATCATGGTGTCTGATACACTTCTTAACTGTTTAAAAGGGAAGCATATATGCAATATAGAATAGTTTAGGTGTAATGTCATGGTCATTTGTAGACAGATTGAAGAATCATACAAAGATTTATGTTCCATTTACTTCTTCTGTATGTTTATGTAGAAGATCCAGTGGATGGGAAGACGATAATTATGATGTTGGCCTTTTCCTTGAATTTTAAGTGGAGAGGATACGATTCGTTTATGTAATTTGTTTTACCTGTATAGTATGTACTTATATCACATCTCATGTATATCCTGCCAAAGAGAGAATCCCATTCTTCTGGGTTCACTTTAAGGTTACCTGTCATGGCACAGAAAAGTATTTATTTTAACCTTTTTGTGCTTTAGGAATTAATTGTGGGGAATCTTTTTTTTCACAATCCACCAAAACGTTATAATTTAGCTATAACGCTAGAATAAGAGATATCATTTTGGTGATTAAAAATAGTTGCTGCAGATATGGCAACATTTAAAAAATTAACACGTCTACACTGAGACCATACAAAACAGATAGTTTCATTTCATTCCAAACCATTTTTACTATTTAAAAATGCTCAGCATTGTTTAGATGGATGTGCTCTCTCTCTCTCTCTCTCTCTCTCTCTCTCACACACACACACACACACGTCACTTTGAGTGGACTTTTGAGTTCTGATGAAGGGGTTGAATACTGTGTTCATCCCTCAGCAAGAGCCCCATCCCGCAAGGTCCTGGGCACCCTCTTCTCCCATTGGCTTTGGTATGATTTCCCCATTCTCCGCATTTTGCAGGAAATGTTCTGCAACTTGCTGAATCAGACCCTGTTTTGTTACATCATTAACTGCACAATAATGGCATCACTTGTATCTCCTTAATCAGCACTTAAAGGTACCAGAATAAGGAATCTGAGAACACTAAGGCTGGCATTCTCAAAGCAGCCTAAGGGAGTTTGGTGTACAGCTTGGGTGGCTATTTCCCCCTTGAAAATCACAGCCTTAACTTTAATGGAAATGTTAAGTTTATGTGATATTTAAGTTCTCCATTTCCCAGGTATTGCTGTTCACACAGTGGAAACGGTTATACACCAGCCCTTTGTTCATAATGCCCAATCTATTTAAATGTTTTATTTTTTAAAAAAAACAACAACCCCAAACAGTCTTTCATTTAGTATTTTGCATTCTGGAGTAGGGGATGATTTTTTTCCATAATGGATTGAGAGGACAGGTTTTAGTTTTGGGTTACAAAAAATCAATTTACAAAACTCTCTGGAGTTTTTTTCTGTGGTGTACACTTTTTTCTCAAAACTATTCTTAGTACATCTAAAAAAGAGGTAACTTTTCTGCATTCAATTGCACTGATAAGTAACGGTTGTCATCTATTTTCCTTTACATTGGCCTCTTCTTTTGTTGTAAGAAAATAATCCAGCACTCTTCAGTTTCTTCCCCAACAGACAGCACATATCTCCTACATGATATGCTTAGACACTACTAGCCTGTGGTCTGGAATCCTAAATCTCATCCTTATGTTGGAATGTCCCTGCTGTCAGAGCAGTACAGTGACATGGCATATAGAAACCTACACAATATGAACCTTAAAAGATATTTTCCTTTAAAAGGATTGGTGTTCAGATGGTTATTCTAAAATCCTCCTTTCACAATCACTGAAGATGTTTTGTACTCATTAATTTGACATTCAAGTGCTGAAATATTCCTTTTATGTCACCTGTGATATCAGTTCTTGGACAATTACGTTATTGTTCATGGAATAAAGGTGAAATCCTGCCCTGTGGAAGTAGATAGAACTTTTGCCATTGACTTCAAGATGGAGGAAGTGTCAGGATTTTACACCAAGTGGTTTTATCCTCACTCCTTACGGATGCACAGAAAATAGATGATGTATAAAACAACACTCTTTTGAGTGCAGCTCTAATTTCCATATGCAATATACTATATTTTCCCTGACAGACGTTAAATCTCTTCCTTCCATAAACTTAAATAAAGTAGATAGTCATGGGATAAGAGTGAAGGTTCTCTCTGGATCAGTAACTGGTGAAAAGATGGGAAACAAAAGGTAGGAATAAACAGTCAGTTTTCATACTGGAGAGAGGTAAATAGTGGGGTCCCCTCAGGATCTGTACTGGGACCAGTGCTGTTCAACATATTCATAAATGATCTGGAAAAAGGGGTAAACAGTGAGGTGACAAAGTTTGAAAATGATCCAAAATTACTCAAGATAACTAAGTCCAAAGCAGACTGCAAAAAGTTATGAAGGGATCTCACAAAACAGGGTAACTGGGCAAGAAAATGGCAGATGAAATTCAGTGTGTAAAATAATACACATTGGAAAATATAATCCTAAGTGTACATACAAAATGATTGAGTCTAAATTAGCTGTTACCATTAAAGAAAGAGATCTTGGAGGCATTGCAGAGAGTTCTCTGAAATCATCTGCTTGATGTGCAGCAGCAGTCCAAAAAGCGAACAGAATGTTAGGAACCATTAGGAAAGGGATGGATAGATAAGACAGAAAATATCATAATGCCACTCTATAAATCCATAGCACCCCCACACCTTGAATACTGTGGGCAGCTCTGGTTGCCCCATCTCAAAAAAGGTATGTTAGAATTGGAAAAAGTACAGAGAAGGGAAACAAATGATTAGGGGTATGGAAGAGGTTCCCTATGGGGAGAGATTAAAAAGACGGAGATGACTGAGGGGGAATATGATAAAGGTCTATACAATCCTGAATGTTGGGGAGAAAGTGAATAAGGACATGTTATTTACCCCTTTACACAACACATGAACCAGGGGTCATCAAATGAAATTAATAGGCAGCAGGTTTAAAACAAACAAAAGGAAGTACCTCTTCACGCAATACACAGTTTACCAATGGAACTTATTGCCTGGTGATGTTGTGAAGGCCAAAAGTATAAGTGGGGACAAAAAAGAATTAGATAAGTTCATGGAGGATAGGTCCATCAATGGCTATTAGCCAAAATGGTCCAGGACACAACTCCATATTCTCAGTGTCCCTAAACTTGTGACTGCTAGAAACTGGGACTGGATGAGAGGGGATGGATCATTCAATAAATTGCTCTGTTTTCTTCATGCCTTCTGAAGCATCTGGTGCTGGCCTCTGTCGGAAGACAGGATACTGGGCGAGATGAACCAATGGTGTGACCCAACATGGTCATTCTTATGTTGTAACAAAACTACACCTGGGTCATGTAGATTCATCTCTTATTTTTGAAGATATCCTTTTTTCTTGCATGTATAAGACTGTCTTGGTAGATTTGTTTTTCTGACTGTGCAACCACTGTACTAAATATAAAGTCACAAATACATTGTTAAGAGAGAAATATATTTTTTGTAACATTTTAACATACAATAAAATTATTTACTTGATAGTCAGACGACAGACGCAGTAACTTGATTTTAGTGGATACGTGAGCTGTGTACAGGGTGACCAGACAGCAAATGTGAAAAATTGGGACAGGAGGTGGGGGGTAATAGCAGCATATATAAGAAAAAGACCCAAAAATTGGGACTGTCCCTATAAAATCGGGACATCTGGTCACCCTAGCTGTGTAAGTGTATTCATGTATGCAATATCCATCTTTTATGTTAGATGTTATCTCTCTTCCTCTTGGAAAAGACCAGTAAAATGAGGTAATTTAAAACTACCTGAAAAACATCCTTCCACCTTTCTGTTGGGCCCTGAAGTCATAACCTCTTGACCCCAGAGGTTACAGGTCTAGTGCTTTTTTATCCTCCTTGATTCCTCAGTATCTACCCACTTCCTCCACAACATTAGAGCCTTGTTATATAAGGAAATTGGAAACACCAATAGGCCTGTCTAGGGGCAGCAATCTCTTTCTGAGATAAGACTTGTCCTCTACTTTCAAGTAAGAAGGATTGCTGATTTTAAATAGAACTAAGTATGAAGGATACTTAAGAATCTAGTATCCTATGCTGGCCAGTTTGTAATGTATGAACTGAAGAACTGAATCAGTTTGAAAACTCTCTTATCCTACTTTCTTTGCATCTCTTTTTTGCTGAAAAATATGCTTTTGATGTTTATTTTCTTTGTAAAATTTTTGGCGTGACTTTTCAGCTTATTTAAGAAACAAACCTCCAATGCCAAAATCCTTTAGAGAAATTGATAATGGATTAATAAAATGGTAAATTTTCACTGACTTTAACATTTTTAATATTTCTCTTAATTGTTGTCTAGTTATAACAATTCTTAAGAACTTTCTATCAGGACAGAAATAATAGCTTATTTCTGGAGATGGATATTTGAGCCAGGGTCTTCATGTCAGCCCATTAGTCCAGTGGAAATAATTAAGTATCAAGGGGGAAAAGAAAAGGAGTCATTTCAAGGCCAAGCAGTGTCATCTATTGCAAAGGCTGCTGTTAGTCTTCCATCCTGACAAAGCTAGTTTTAATTTTTTTAAGTGCCGAGATTCTGGGTGCTGTAAAACCAAACTAATCAAAATAAGAGGAATGAACTTTATAATGGCAGAGAATATTTTTTTTACGCAAAAGGCTGTTATTGTCTGTTGGTTCAAAACTTGAGCACCTACTGTGTGCAGATACATAATCAGCTGGTAACTAATGCAGACATTAAAACATCTGCGTTAATGCAAAATACTATGCAAAATAATAATGTACATATAAACTACTTTTCCACTTCAGTATATATTGTCCATGAATCATGGTATGCAGAAGAATAATACCACTGTAAATGGCAATGTTACCCTTCCAAACCCTTCCCAAAAACAGTTCCATCATATTTGTTTCAGCTTACTAAGTGATGCAAACTTTGTTTGTTTGTTTGTTTGTTTATAGAGTTTGCCAGTAAGAGACAGTAAGTTGAAGGAAGTAATGTTGTAAAATTATTTCAACTGTTGTTGCATCAAGTAGCCAATAAGAAGCACCTGAGACTGAGAACGTGGGCTCTTAGAGACATGTTTAACTAACTTCAAATCCAGGGTTTAAGTCCAATAAATTTATCTTTCAGGGTACACAATCTTCTTTGCAAAGCTTAAGAAAAACATTTTTTTCCTTTAATTGTAACAAATGTGGTGCTTGAAAAGAGAGTTGACTAATGGTAGTGGAGGCCAGTTTTCTGGCCAAGTAAAACATGCAGTTATTCGAAGTGTGTAAGCTTCACATCAAGTTATGTTATCTATGAATTCCAGTAACAAGGCTTTATATGTGAGTTCATGAAGTGGAGCACTTCCCTTTAGAGTAAATTTCAATCCTGCTTTACTTCTCTTGGTGAAAAATATGCAAAGTTCTGTCTCTACAGAATAATCCTCTAATCATCTCAGCTGAGTTGAGAAGGGAGCAAATAAAAATAAAATGGAGCACAAAAGTCTCCAAAGCAGTATGGTGCGGAGATGGAGCCATCTTGATATGCCTGTCCATTAAGCATAGATTGATATATAAAAATATCAGCTAACAAAAATTCCTTAACGTCTCATATACAAAATAAAATTGTAATAATTAAATGGAAAGCATATTGTCTGTTAATTAACATCTTCGTTTCTTGGGTATTCAGTAATTCAGAAGAATTCTAAAGTACATTAGGTAAATTGAGAACAGTAAATTTTAATCCACATAATGGCTATTGTTGACTTAATTTCATTAATATTCTGAACTGCTCAGCAAAAACAATTCATCAGATGACATGGGAACTTGCACAGTAAAGACCAAACTTCTAATTAGCTGAAATATAAAAAAAACTCTAGGTAATGGGGGGGAAAATAAGAATTCACAAAAGGAAACAATGATCCCTTTTTGAGAAAATAGAACAACGGGACTTTTCTCTCCAGCATGCACATCAGGTTGATCAATACTCAAATCCAGGTTTTTTCTTTATATTTAAAGAAGAAATATACATGTCATATGTGAAATTGCACCAAGGTATTGTTATCTGTAAGTCACCATCTGTTTGGCATGGTAAAAAATTGACATCTCTGTAATTTAAGTGCAATTCAGTTTTTCCCCTGGAGAAACACATTTTCTATTCCTCCAAGCTGCTAGCCTTAAATCTGGAAGCTAGTAGATCCTGTTACACTGATCGGTAGACGTCTTCTTCATCATGGCCACACTTATAATCCTGTCTATCAATAGTTGAAGTGGCTCAACAATTAGTATGTCACCATTTTAAAGTTGAGGACAGGTTTTGGTTACTTCTGGTTAATTTATTTCATGTATTTTTCTTTAACAACTTGATAACCTCAGCTAGGGAACCTAGAAAATGCAGAATAATTTTTTAATTTAAACTGTTATCAACAAGCTACGGTCTGGATGAGACGTGCTGAGCACCCACAGTTGGACTTTGACTTCACTCAAGATCGTATCCAAAGTCTGGTAGTGACAGCCTATAGGTTTTCATTTTCTTCTCTGAAGACTTTTTTCAATAGTCTTATATTATTAATTATGTTTTCCAACTAGACCATTTCTCTACAATGAAGAGTTCTCTTTCACAGCTATCAATTACATGTTTATATGCTGCTTATTATATCAACCTTCTTGACTGGTGGTGGAGTGGTAGGAGAAAGAACAATGCAAGTGTTTCCATTCCACTTCTTCTCCTTCACTCTCTCAACCATGCCGTCTTGCAGCAAATGAGATTTACTATTGCTAATGATCGGATAGCAGATAAAGTTGCCTTAAAGTTGTTTTAAAGTTTAGCGAAAATGGTCCAGCGTTTTGTCATTTACCTGTATTAAATTCACAGTCTCTCAGGAGATCTCTCTTCGCTGGACTCCCACATCATTCTCTCCAATCTCTTGACTGTTTTTCTTCCTGGAGTTAACATTGTGGATGATTTTCCTTTTGCGGCATGTTTGGTTCTGAAACAGCAAACCCCATGAAAACAGTATCAACATTAATATAGTTTCTCTTTTTGTAGAGAAGAAATGTTAAGAGTATTCTTCCACTACCTAGGTATAAAGTGGAATCCTTTAGCATTTCAAGTCCTTGAATACCAGATACTGCATTGAAAACCGTCACTAAAGTCAGTGGGTCTCTAAGATGGTCCACAGGTGACTCATGTAATTCTCAGTGTGGGATTGAGGAGAGAAAGGTATAACATGATCCAATCACTGAAAGTTGAATTCAAACTGAAAATAGGGTGTAAATTTGTAGCGATGAGAGTAATTAACCATTGGAACAATTTGCCAAGGGTCGTAGTGGAGGTCTCCATCACTGACAATTTTTTAATCAAGTTTGGATGTTTTTCTAAAAGATCTGCTGTAGGAATTATTTGGGGGGAGGTTTCTCTGGCCTGTGTCATACAGGAAGTCAGACTGGAAAATCACAGTGGTCCTTTCTAGCCTTGGAATCCATGAATCAAGGCATAAGTTTGTACTTAAAGGCAATGTGATCTGATCTGCAAAATACAGATCCTTATTTGGCTTACTAAGACTCCAATGTCTTGGGGGAAAAGGGTGGTTGTGAGGATTTGGTTTGGCAATGATAAAGAGGACCATTTGAAATACAGAGATTTATCCAAGTATCCAGAGTTTGGATTCAGGAGCTTCTTTAATTCATCTGCTTTGAAAAAGAAGTAACTGAACTGAAGCAAAAGAGAACTCCCAGGGTATGAAGAGAGAATATTTTATTTAAAAAGAAAAATAATCTCCCTGCCATATTGGCCCTCTTTCCAGTCCTGTTTCTTCTTGTTTTTGATTTTACACCAGAATGACGTAACCAGAGTGTCAGGTCTAACTTTTAAATGTAATGGGTTTATCATCCCATTTATCTTATTTATATTGACTATGTGTGTGAATTTATTATTAATATTGTTTCTTTCTCTTGAATATCCTGTCTTGCTCCAGACTCATTATTCCGCTGTAGACACAACTTCTGATGCCTTTGCCAACTGCCTGTAATTATGTGGAATGTATCTCGGGTGGGATTAGTGACAAATATGGTATACTCATCCTCACTGAGTTAGACCACAAGTACATTTGTCTTCAGAGTCTCAACGCTCCTACAGTATGTGGCAAGACCTTCTCTCAGTTACTGATTCTTCCCTCTCCCTTAGTAGACTTGACCTGTGGTTCCTTCCCGGTTCTCAGCCCCACTTCCTTACTATGGCTCTTTTCCTGCTCCCATTTAGTACACTTGTGGTCCTGTCCAACCTACCTCTCTTCTGCTGATTCCAAGCAGCATGGTCAGTTTGGAACTATAGTGACATGTCACATAGCACAATTCAGCAATCAGGGAGAGTTTCCAGCAATAGAGAGGCAGGTCCGGTCAGCACTGCTCCAGGAAAAATTCCCTCACGGCTACCCCTCATCTACAAACTCAGCAGCCAGTGTCTAAGCATTAATGCAACCATTTGGTAGCGGTTCTGCTGAAAATTACTCAGTCATGGCCGCAACAATGAAAGTAGAATGGAGAAGCCAGATCTCAGACTGAAATGTTTGGGGGGTTTTATTATTATTATTTTATTTTTATTTTTATTATTTAGTTAGTTATAGGAGGACCTGATTCTGTGCTCTCACTTGGGTGTAATTTCAGTGAAGTTACTCCTGATTTGCACCCATGTGAGAGCAGAATCAGGCCCTCACATTTAGTGGGACCTTATTTATGTCCCAGTGGGCTGCTAACTTTCATTTTTTGTTTTAAAGCAAAAGCAAGGCTTCAGTCCTGTTAACACTTACACACGTGCTTACATTTGTGCACGTGAATAGTCCCACTGACATCGATTGGGCCCACGACTATAAATAGGAAGCATTAAATTCCAAGGGTTCCCCCTTCTCCCAATCATAATGTAAAGGTAAAAATGATACAGCTGGAAATAAAATACTAATGAAGGTCATAGCTGTGTCACTGGAGGGCTCCAGGGAAAGGGATACTTTAAAATGTCATAAATCATTAATGTTTTAGTATGGTGGGGGGGTTGTCTAATCAGCAAGGATTAATCTGAAAGGAACTTTTTCTTTACTTTGTGTTATTTCAGCATATAAACCTTATTCCAGCAAAGCACATACTTAACTTTAAGCATGTGAGTAGTTCTGTTGAATTTAATAAAACTATTCACACACTGAAAGCTAAGCTCATGCTTAAATGCCTACTTTGCTGTATGAGGGCCTTAATGCTTTATAGAAGGCCACACAGAAATTACTGTGTGACTCCGCAAGTGTCTCTGATTTCTGCAACAGCATGTGATTTGCATTCTAAATCAAATAGCTAACACATCATCTTTTAATAAAATAATAGCTTTTGTAAGTACAAACATTCACTAACGTATAAAACATAATGCTGTAAAGTATACAAACATTAATTACAGTATGTGAATGTGTGTACTATATATTATTTACAACTGTATCCTTTTATCCTCTTTTTGTGCTGGTTTCCAGTATCTACAAACTGTTTTCTTTCTCAATGTGAATTTGAATCCCCAGCTGGAACTTGAAACTTTGTCACCCAAACCCAGAGATCAGTCAGTATCAATCTTTAGAGAAATCATTCAGGCTACAGATAACTTTTCAGTGCTTTAACATCTTGTGTTCTCTTGGGCAAAACTGAACAAGGCGTTAGTTACAGAATTTTACTTCAGTGACTTGCATTGCAGTACGCACAGATCTCATCAATTTGAAATCTCTTGCATTTTTTTCCTAATAGATTTTAAAGAATAGATGTTTAAAAAATTAAAAAATAAGATGTGAAGAATAAATGAGACACAAAACCATGAATGTATACGCCCTTTCACAGCTGGGGTTTTGGCAAAGTGTCATTCCTGCTGTTAAACATGGTGACCTTGCTGTCCATGATTTACTAACTGTTTTACAAACATTTCCTCACTCTGTGAGGTTTGATATGTTCTCCATCCTCAACAGCTCAACAGAGTCACTCAACCACTGAGCCAAACCTGCCTTTGTTTACAGCTTTTCCGGAAATTTTCACAGAGAAAAAAAATGTCTCCTCTTCCAATGTTTTATTTTTAAGTCAACACTTTCTTTAGTTTATTTGTGCAAAACAGCATTGGGGTACAAAGTATTGCACTGTATCCAAATGGGAATTACTGCCTTTCTAAAAATAAAATGAGGGTCATGTGAACCAGTACAGAAAAATCTCGAGCTACCGAATTTTAAAAGACCTTTACATTTGGTAGTTCTTTTTTCCAGTCCTGGATTTTTGTAGACTTTTTTCCCACATCAGTGTCTATAATAGAACATAATGTAAAATGTTGACACACAGGAAAGAAACTTCTTTTGCACAGAATTATCAGTGTTAAAAATAACTAAATCTCTTTTCCCCAGAGTGCGTTCTTTCTTATAAAGGCTTTGTTTAGTAGGCTTCTGATTAAACGTATCCAAAGAGTAAAATATTTACATTATGTTGATTTTGCTAAACTTCAGTCTGGGTCCAGTGCTGGATTGGTTGGGGAACCTTAAAGTTCCACTGACTTCATTGTGAATTTCAAGTGTTCAGTGGATGAAAAATCAGTGTGCAAAGGATGAAGAAATAGCATTCTGTGTCATTAGTAATATATTTGCATTGACGGAGTAAAAGCTTAGTTCAAGTCAGGACCAAACTTCCACATTTCAAGTTCCTTCAGGACACCCTGGATTTTGATTTTGCAACCAGTTTGATTTGAAACTTGAGATGGATTAAACACTATGGTGTGTTTATTGACTAAGGACCTCAACCTGCAAACACTTAAGCATATGAGTAACTGCAATCATAGGATTCAGTGGGAGTTTGAAGGGAGTTAAGCCTTCTTGGTTAGGTATATGTAGCCTGAGGTCTACACATTTTTAATGTGATGTCAAAAATGTATATCTAATTTTTTATTTCCCTAAAGAAAATGTCACAAATGGATTTACTCACTTTTTAAAAGAATCACTTAAAACTGCTCATGCATTGATATGAATTTCTCTATCAACATATCAAGTAGCAATGGCAGAATCTTTGCAATATTAAAAACTTTTGTAAATTGATAAATAACTACCAGTAGTTTTAAAATTAAGCAAATGACCTAAACAAGGCACACTTTTAATATTTTAAGATATACTCTGTAACATTTAATATTTGTCTTAGTTCCATGATTTAATAAAATCTAGAAGGAGCTACTATTTGAACAGCTCCTTATTTCTCTTGCATATTAAAAAATTGAAACACTATAGGCCTGATTCATTTGGTTCCAATCCATTACAGCCCTGCAGAAGCTCACTCCATGGCAGGATAAAGTCTCCTGGGTTTATAGTGAAAAACTTGAAAGCCCTCCATCTTCCAGTTTCCTATCAGGCAGTTGCATAGCAGCCCTGGAAGAAGAGACCATCTGTACACTTTCATGGGGCATTTCTTCTTGCTACCTGGTGGTGTGCAGTTTGCCCTAGAAACCATAACATTAGGTCTGAAGTAACTCCCCTAGGGACAGCTCCAGGCCCAGCCTGGACTACTTTAAAAAAGCTAGTTGGATCTTTTAGGAGAAAAGCTTTTTGCAACACTGGTCTTTTATGAAGGGAAGGTCATTCTATGGGGTTGTCTTTGGAGATGCTCCTTCATATCTGTGCAATGAGAGAAGGAGAAGGTCCTTTTCAAAGAAATTCAAATCTTTACCTTCCCTACCCCGGGTCACAGGATAATTCGCTGCCAGAACCCAGGTCTCAAAGCTACTGCCTAAACTACTTGACTACGGTGCTTCCCGGAGAGCTTGTGCAATTTTGTATCTGACATCTAGGTACTGCTGTGATTGGTATATTAGAAATGCCTGAAATAGGTGGATGGACTTCATTGAGTGTTGGATTAAGTCCATGAGGTGGTAAAAGTGTGACTCTCAAACAGGGTGGCCTAACAGAATTTAAGATTTGATATCTCTGTGGGTATTTTGCACATCACTCAACAATGTTTGTGTATTTATTTTATCTCAGATAACTCACTTAATACAAAATGTAATAATTTTCAAGAATCATTTAGTATTGTCATTTTATCTACCAGCTCAATAGTAATACACTGCATGGTTTTTATAGTACTCAATTTCTTTAGTAAATAAATGTTAATGAAGTTGATGAGCATAGTTGCTGCATTGTATGTGTACAAAGAGCAACACCAGTTTCCTAGTTGTTAGGAAGCAGAGGAAATGTGGCAATTTTGTATACGCCACAGAGAATGTTCCCACTCTAGATAGAACCATCTGATATCACCTCGTAGCTATTTCAGTTTTCCATAAACAGTACTAAGGTCTGAAGAGTAAGTAACCACTATGTAGTACAAAAATATTTGAATGGAAGTACAATATTAAGAGGTTGCTGAAGTCCCTGAACACACTTTGGCGATCAGGTGTTGTTTTGAGAGCTTTCATAGCACCTGCCTTTGAACCCACGGAGACTTGTGAATTTAGGTTCCTGTCTTATAAAATCCATTGCTTTTAGCAATAACAACAGCAGGAGTGGAAGAGCAACAGGCATTACTCATTGATCCTCACTTTTTCCCCAGTCAGAAAACACACACACACACACACACACACAGTCTCACTTTTCTCATTCCTACTTCAAGACTGACCTACATTCCCTAGACAAGTAACCTTTTTTCAAACAGATGCTGGTAGAAAACCATACCAAGGGGCATGCAGTGGGGCACTAAATTTCCCAGTCAAATGTTCTGCAGAATCTAGGCCAGAAAAGCTTTTTCTTTCTTTTCAACAAACCAGTTAGGACTTACAGCTTTCCCTCACGCATTTATCAAGTGGGACAGTATTTTGTAAATGACTGACATAAACCAGACAGAATGAGATATTTTTATTTATTATACTTCCAGCATATACATTGAGAAAGATTGCTGTCCTGTGAGCTGAGATAGGGAACATGGCAAGCAGCTTTCTGAGTTCATCCTACGAGACGTTCAGGAATTGCTACAAGACATTTAGGACTTGTTCTGGTTTCCAGTTAAGTTAATGGAAATGTTGCCCTGGACTTCTGTGAGAGCAGGATCAGGTCCATTTTTCATATGGCAAGGTCTTCATGCAGACTTTTATTGGATTTGACATATTGGACTTTGACTATGTCAGGTCTCATCGTGCCTTCCAGATCTGTTGTCAGTATGTCATAAATTGGGCAAGAGAAGAAGGGTTAGTCGCCATAAAACAAGAAACAGTGAATTCTAATTTAGGAACCATATGAACCTTGGTAGTGCATTTTTATGGACGTGTTAGTTGTGTCTACATAATTAAGGTTGAGATGAGTTTTGCACTTAAATCGGGGATATATGAATGGATTGACGTTAACGTATGGTCCATTTGAAAGCATGGTGGACTTGATCTCAGAGTGCAAAGGGTTTGAAAAACCTGGCAGCACACAAAGGTCTAGTCTCCTTCTTCAGTTGTAGATACTCATTTGGCAACATATGTAAGCATCATCCCTATTCAAGGATTTTGGCTCTCCAATGGTTACTGTTAGCCATGCCTCCTGTGAGATAATAGGCGGCATGCTTTGTTTCAGTGTAAATGTGTAATTTATTTATTTTTTTGCACATTTTGATTTCTTTGATCCTTTAAGCTGTTTAACCTTTTCAGGGAGATTTTTCAAAAGTGCCTAAGGGACTGAGGTGCACAAGTCCCATTAAATGTCAGTAGAAATTGTGCTCCTAAATCCCTTAGCAACTTTTGCAATTGCGTCTCCTATATATGGATGAAATTCAATAAGGACAAATGCAAAGTACTCCACGTAGGAAGGAACAATCAATTGCACACATACAAAATGGGAAGTGACTGCCTAGGAAGGCATACTGCGGAAAGAGATCTCGGGGTCATAGTGGACCACAAGCTAAATATGAGTCAACAGTGTAACACTGTTGCAAAAAAAAAAAGCAAACATCATTCTGGGATGTATTAGCAGGAGTGTTGTAAGCAAGACACAACAAGTAATTCTTCTGCTTTACTCCACAATGATTAGGCCTCAGCTGGAGTATTGTGTGCAGTTCTGGACACCACATTTCAGGAAAGATGTGGACAAATTGGAGAAAGTCCAGAGAAGAGCCACAAAAATGATTATAGGTCTAGCAAACATGACCTATGAGGGAAGATTGAAAAAATTGGGTTTGTTTAGTCTGGAAAAGAGGGAACTGAGAGGGGACACAATAACAGTTTTCAAATACATAAAAGGTTGTTATAAGGAGGAGTGAGAAAAATTATTCTTCTTAACCTCTGAGGATAGGACAAGAAGCAATGGGCTTAAACTGCAGCAAGGGAGGTTTAGGTTGGATCTTAGGAAAAACTTCCTAACTGTCACGGTGGTGAAGCACTAGAATAAATTGCCTAGCGAATTTGTGGAATCTCCATCATTGGAGATTTTTAAGAGCAGGTTAGACAAACACCTGTCAGGGATGGTCTAGATAATATTTAGTCCTGCCATGAATGTAGGGGACTGGACTAGATGACCTCTCGAGGTCCCTTCCAGTTCTATGATTCTGTGTAGGCATTTTGCTGTGCATAGGTCCCATTTACGTCAGTGAAAACCCGCATGATTGTATCAGAGGACCAAATTTGGCTTTACTGTTTCAACCCCCAAATAATTGTAAGTGGATCATATGCCTAACTCCCTGTTGTACAAAAGCTGACCAAAAATTTGGGAAATACATCTGAGTAACATTTAATCTTTGAAGGAATTGCCTAAATTGGGATTTCTTGTTTCATATTTGTTTTGCAAAAAGAAAGATATCACTAAATTCTAACTTCTTTTCGTTTTGTGTTGGTTTCTTTCGGTTACTGTGATTAAAGCTGTGAAGACAACACTTTCTAACTGATTCAGTGATGTATTTAAAAAAATTTCTCTAAGACTAGTCTTAAAATGTTCTTAAGTAATTTGGAAGTCGTGTGACTTCATGTCCGGAAAAATAATACTGCCATACTGGTGCAAGGGCATGCACTGTGCTAAAACCCTGGGGGGGTTGCCTTGGCTCTTTCTTGGTTTAAATCTATTTTTGGTGTTATTCATCATCCCAAAGAAACGAGAAAGGAGCACAGACTACTTATTTTCAGGTTTATGCAAATGTTTTCACTCTAGTGATGGAAAACTTTTTTGCTTTGCCTTTGCTACATTCATGTCCCTCATGCAGCTAAAAACTTGTCTTTGTGGCCCAGCAAAATTGATGAAGAAATTGTGATGTGTTTAGTCTTGTTTTTTGTTCTTGAAGGAAGCCATTGGTGATATTCCTGTTTACAAAGTAGGTTAGATGCCCACAAATCAAGAAGGCAGGTATGAATCTTGACTGTAGATGTCTCTTGAAGACAGCTCTGGATGAATTCACTTCCAGACAAGGGAAAAAAGGGTATACTTATCCATCTCTTCCTGTTGGAAACACCGCAAGCCCCTGAAGGGGCTGAATGCAAACTAGTCAGCTCACCAACGCTCTCAGCATGCTTGTGGTTCAAGTATATGATATAAGTAGTGTAGAGTGGTTTTGTTGCTATGGGAAAAGTGCTAAAAAAGGCTGTATCTTGTGTAGTGCTCAGATCCTTTGGGTATTTAACGTACAATTTCTTCTAAGGACACTCAGAATTATACCTCTGATTCTAAATTGCTTAAACGTTGAAACATATGGTCTTGTGTTCTGTTCGCTAGGAAACAACTGTCTGTAACCAAGCTGCCAAATTCAAATAAACTCGCCCTATATAAAAAGGGAGTCTGAAGCAGCTCAGCAGAAATATGGGAAGTGTTTTTAACAGAAAGCAAACCTGAAGATATAGAAAAATCCTAATTAATCCAGTGTCCTATATCAATAACAGATAATTACATGTTAATAGCTTTGATGATTTTCAATTAAAAATGAACTGCTTGTGTCCTCTTGCTTTCTTCTGTGGGCCAGGTTCGCACAGCTGTCATTTATTGTGTTCTCTGTTACAGTAATCATTTTAATAAAATGCAATTATCTGCATAATTAATTTCTTTGACTGCTCTGCTGTGTCCTCCTTTTACACAGGCCAAAATGTCAAAGATCAAGTAGACTGGGGGAAATAAAAATTCACATTGTAAATGGATATAAAAAAAAATACTTGGAATTTCAATGCATTGGCTTCTATTTATCTCAAATGTCAAGGGCAGTGTAAAATGTATTTTTAAAATGTGTTTTTGTATGGTTTGAGCCCATTCTTGGCGTAGTTGTGACTCAAGAGGGGCCATTGTTCTTTGAGAGAGTTTGAGGGGGTTTCTTTGTACAAAGTGACAAAAAGAAGACTTAGAGTACTGGGCTACCATTGTTCCTGTGCGGCGCTGTAAAATTTGATTTGAAATTAGGACCTCAGGGCAGGCCCTTCAATAGCCAGTTTTTATTTTCTGCCAGCATTTTAATCACTCTTGGGTTTAAAGAGGACGACCAGCATAATGCCTCTATGTTTAATAGAACACTCATATCTTGAAGGCCAGTTAACTGAATTCAGGGATCTGTCATCTGCCCAACATTAGTCTTTTCTGCTTCCTGTCTATTTTTGAAGATAGCTCTCTATTCCAGCCAGCTTTCAAAGCAGAACAACTTTTTGTTTTCTGCATTTCTTCATTGTAGCAACATCTCTTTTCACAATCTCTTAAAGAAGTTGAGTAGCCAAGCTGCATTACAGACTTGGTTCAAATCTTAGCGCTGTCAGTAGCCATTAGATCGTATTATTACGACAGCTGACTATTTCCTCAGATGGGGAAGAGAGGGGGGGAATTACATTTCAGAGACATGGAATGAGAGGAAGAGAAAACTGATCTGCTGGCCTAAGCCTTACACACCTCATCTGGATTTACCTTGTAGAGACGTGTGAGGAAAACAAGTAAAAATGGGAGAAAAATTACAAACAAAAGAGTCAGTGAAGAACTGGCAACCATGTCCCATGTCTTAAGTGGAAGGTAGTGTCAGACAATGGTGCAATATGAGCCTATCCATACTGTATTATGGGAAATTCATTACCGTTGTAGATAAGAAGATAGCAAGCTAGTGGTTTTTTTAATTAAGTTAACTATACTGAATACAGGAAAGTCCTGAAATTGCAAGGATTGGCGGGATACACCCAGTTGGCCTGGGGGGATGGATTTGACTGTAATTGTGAAACTGACTTGATCTGAGGGGTTCATAAAAGAAGTTTAGTAAATTGGGGTTAACAAAAGTGGTATGCTTTTGTATTCAATTTTTCCTTCTAGTTGTGGAGGTCTCCCTTTACAGTCATCTATCAATAGCTGTGTTGAACAGGGCTGGGTCCCTTGCCTTTAACCAGATTCAACTTTCAGTTCTCCTGCCCCGTTGCACAGCTTCATCTGTGGTATGCTGCTGTGACTGGTACTGTAGGAGGTATTCTAATTTGGCCATCTCCCTCTAAAATGAAACGCAGGGTTTGTGACTCTTCGTGCTTATGTGGGCCTAAAAAATAGGGATCCTCTGGTGTATCGTGAGCTTTATATTATCGTGTGATACCCTAGTAGCTGACTGCAGAAAGCAGCAACATAACGCAGATAGTACATTTTAAAAATTCTGTAATTTAAACTCTTTTCTGGTGCTGGATTGAAAGACCTGAAGGTTGGAATCCATGTTTATTGGATGGTTCGGTTCACTCATCCTTAGGCTCATGTCCACTGCCCACTGAATCCTTGGTGTCTAAGCTGAGACTACTAACAAGGGTTCCAAATATGATGGTGGTATTTATGATTAGGAACGGGACTTAGACCACCAAGTGATTTCATGTCAATCATTAAACGCTCTCCAGATGGTAACAACTTCTGGTTAAATCTGAACTGGTCTGATTTCAAACCAGTGGCCTAGAGTAGAGGTGAAATACTCCCCAACACATAACCAGTTTTATACAGTTGTACATTATAATGGATTCCCATGAAGCAAAAAATTGTCTGGGGGTTCTAGTTAACCATAAGTAGAACAGTTTTCAAATGCAAACAAGAATCTTGCAAATTTGCTTCAGCCATCATATGGTTGCTTCCATTTTCCATGTTTGTGTTTAATCAACCAAA
The DNA here is from genome assembly GCF_965152275.1 of Natator depressus. Classification (NCBI taxonomy): domain Eukaryota; kingdom Metazoa; phylum Chordata; order Testudines; family Cheloniidae; genus Natator; species Natator depressus. The sequence continues at coordinate 6,307,096 of NC_134250.1, read as the reverse complement.
TCTTGTATCTGCTCCACACTTTTCCCAACACAGATGCAGACTGAAAGTGGCTAAGCAAAGCTGGACACAGCGAGAGGTTACCATAGTCATCATCTTATGGCACAGCTTTTCATTCACTTTCAGATGTAGCTGTGTGGGTGTCTACATAATGTGGGAAACTCTTTTCATTGAAGAATCTGAATATTTTGTAAGGCAGTGAATAGTCGCAAATAATCTTTTTTGTAACACTGAAATAAAGAACAAATGAGCTATTCTCAGAAAATACTGAAGCATTATTGTCTTCAGTCATTTTACAGAACTCCATAGAAAAAAATATTCCAAACTTGACAGATTCATATCCTAACCCTTTTGCTCATTCGTCAGAGAACTGTGTGGTTTGGACAGCAGGGCTCAATTAAAGCAATACCAATTAAAGGAACAGATCTGTACTTTCTGTGCATGAAGCTAAATGTTTTAAAAAATAGAATAAAACTTTCTAAAGTGAATATCTGCTAGAGAAATAATCCTGTTAAAAAGAATCTCTAAAAGGTCAAACACATTAGAAGGGCGGGATGAAAACAGAAATCTGATCCATTAATTTTTCAAGATAGAAGGACGTTACTATGATCTCTCGGGTTATCCACATCATCTTCATTTGATATAGTTAAAGCCTTGTGTAAAATTAGTGTGATTATTACAGGAATACCCATTTTCTCATGTTGTTGAAGGTAAATCGACTTTGAACTGTATGCAGCATAGACGCATAAAAAGACCAGCATAGGTGCTGCAGTTCATCACTAGGAAGGCCTTGGGCAAACCTGCAGAGAGGGTAGTTGAAATAGGTTACCCAATTTCCCAAGCCCATCGTATAAAGAGAAACAAGATGGAAGAGACAAGTACTCTTTGTTCACCAGCCAACTCTCCTCCATTTTTCATTTCCCACCTCTGGTCTCCTTATTGGATCTCAGAGAAAGAGTCTTGGGGAACTGGAGTCCCCATATGGGTTCTCCTTTGTACAGTTCCTCTTTTGGCTTTCCCTAGTGATAGATTGGTCACAGACCCACTTGATTTTGATACATCTCTACGTGCATGTATCTGCTAAGAGAATAGCTGGGTTAAATGAACACTTTTTCTGTGATCCTAAACAATGGAGACTCTTTAAGTACAATAGTAAGGGTGATACCATGCCATTCATGCAGGTGTGGAGGATCCACGCTAGGCCATCCTTACCATTTAAGTCTTGCAGTGGGGCTTAAGTCCAAGAGGTGGGGTAAAGGATCATTGGAGATAAGTCAGGGAGGGAGTCCTGAGCTCTTGTGTTTATAGATTCAGTGGCCCCAAACCACTGCAAAAGAGAAGTGGCAGCTCCCCTCTCAGCCTGTAAGATGGAACACTTGCCACTGAATGACTGTGGTGCAGCTCTGTGGACTGTGTGTGGGTCACACGGTGAAGACTGTTGCACGCACCCTTGTAGCTCTTCACTCAAAGCCTGGATTTGTTCCCTTTGAGGGAATACACCTGCTATAAGAATTCATTTTTCTGAAAATGAAATTTTGCATATATGACTATGCTACTCTGTAGGAGTTTTGTGCTCCTCTGTTTTATTAAGAGGTTAGTGGCTTGTCTGTCTGTCTGGTCTAGCACAGGGTTGGGCCGGTATCCTGGAGTTCTACATGTGTCTCTGGCCCTGACTTGCGGTCTAGTCTTTATAAGTGACTTACCATGTATCTGTCATTTTTCCTATCTGTAGCCCTTACCTACATCACAGTGGTGTCATGAGGATGAATTACTATTTGATAAGGTCAAACATTGTGAAAGTGCTAAATGTTATCTATCCTAGGGTTTTCTGTACCATCTCATCATTATGTGTGTATGTATATGTATGTGTTTATGTGTGTGTATATATATACCGTATATACACATATGTACATGTGTCGGCATGTTATTGAAACCAATTAGCCTTATACAGATAAAACTTGCAGTCAGTAAGAAGGATCTCCAGGGCAAGCTTGAGTAGATAAGCACTGCCCCTAACAAAACATGATTAACATTACACATCTCCTGGTATAGTTCTTCCTAATCCACTCCAATGCTTGATTTAATTTTCCCTTTCTGTAAACTCAGATCCAGCGTCACCAGAATGATTTCAAGGGCTCTTTGCGTATGGACTCTGTTGCTTTCTTTATCCCTCCCAGGTTTTCTTACCAAACTCTCTTAAATCTGTTCAGGTGGGGAAATATTTAAGAAGTCATTGACATCAAGACTTGAAACAAGTGTCATGAAACATTGAATCAGATAGTAAAATAATACAGTTGTGCGAGTATGAATGTTGTCAAAAAATGTGAGCAACGGATGGCATTTTTAATGTTGTGTAAGGGTAGCACCCTGGGTATTTCTATGCTGAAAGCTAATCAATATACGTTTTTAATACTAGGATGTATATGGTATTCTCTTAAGTCATACAGATGAAAATACATTACATACTGGGTGGGTTTTGTGTCTTTTGGACTAAGCAGCATATATTTTAATGCACTCAATGGATATTTTGTTTAAACATATGCTTGTTTATTGATAGTTAGGGCCAAGTAAGGAACAGTCGTGTGAGGTTTAGTAGGCAACAAAACAATGTAATTATTCTAGAGAAGATAAATAACATTTTGCTTGTTCTGAATAATCAGTCTCTGTTATGTGTCAACATGAGCACATCTTGTTTTATCAGTTTGCATTTGGTTTTGCTTTTTATAACACGCTTAAAAACCAGTCACAATTGTCTTCACATTTTAGCAGGTTAACATTGTATAGACATTTTAACAACCCGTTTTAAACTTGTATTTTTTTTTATCAAAAAGAAGAATTCTGTCTCTTTCCACAGTATTAGGTGTATGATATCAGAGGACTTTATTGAATATTTTATTGACCGTCTGCTTGCCCTATGCTAACCTGCCTGACATCCTAAGTTTCTCTCTCTCTGGAGATGCCATGTCAGTTCTGATTAAGCAGCAGAGCATGAATTTTCCCGTCATATTTCCTGTGAATAAACTTCATCCCAGCAGGCAGACACTCTACCCAAGTGCATCATGGGAGTGTCCAGATTTTGAGCACAGAACAAGGCATATGAATGGATTTAAGGTGGTATAGACAAGTGTTTGCTTTACAACAGAAGTATTTTCCCTGTGGGGCTTACATCAGCATTTTGTATAATTTTGCTTTACACAAATGTAAAGGTATTGAAGAGGAAAATTTCTTCCCCTGGCAAGTTAATTACTTGACTTCCCATAGAACAAAAGCTTGAAGCACAAACTAAAGAGAAAGTACATCTTTTGCTTAAAATAGGTAACCTATCTAAGAACATAGATTTTATTTGCAGAATAGTTTATTATGAATGCATTTTAATTGACTTAATTTGCTTCCAAAAATTAAATGTCTGTTCTGTTAGGGTGTTACATATTAACATTTTGTTTTAGTTTCCATATACCTTCCTTTTGTGTATACATTTTATATTTTATATCTCCTTCCTTCTCCTTCCTTCTCTTGAAGGGCACAATAACAGAATATTGTGCTACACATTTTTATGATCATATGAACACTTGCAAAAAATGTTGTTGTTGGCCATTGGTTATGAAAGCTATTTGTGTCTTGAACCCTTCCCGACTCCTGCCCGGTAATGTGCCCATGTGTTTGCTGGGCTGCATGACATTTGCCAAGTAATTTTAATACGAGGCAAGTATAAATCCTGCATAATTCTATGGAAGGTTGACAATTTTATTAATTACATTTCTCAGTATATAATGGTTTCTTGGCAAACTAGCTTCCAAGTATCTTAGCAAGATTTTCAGGGCTCAGGAAGGCTCAAGCCATAAAATATTTGTTCTCAATGTAATTATTTCTCTTCGCGTGTTCTTTTCGAATTTTGAACAAACTTTTTCTAAATAATTTGTGTGTTTTTCTTTGGGAAACAAAAATTAAAAACAGACACTCTCAAAGGAAAGGCAAAGCTTTTGAATAATAACTTGGGCTTGAGTTCCACTAAGGCTGTAAATCTCTTGAGTGAAAATAAAATTTTGAAAAAACAGAAGATAGTTTTTTATATTGAAAAGCATATTTTTATTGTTGTGGAGCTAAATAATTAGATACTGTTGGATCAGATTTTACTGCCATCACTCCACAATATGACAAACCTGCATTAACTGCAAAGTCTTCTTAACACAAAAGGCAGGTCTACCCTACGGGGCTAAGTCAACCTGAGTTACGCAACTCCAGCTACATTATTCACGTAGACGTACCTTAGGTCGACTTATTGCAGTGTCTACACCGCGCTGGGTTGACGGGAGAAACTCTCCCATTGACTTACTGTACGCTTCTCGTTGCGGTGGAGTACCGGAGTCAACGGGAGAGCGATTGGCAGTCGATTTAGCGGGTCCTCACTAGATCTGCTAAATCGACCTCCAGTGGATCAATCACTGTGCTTCACTGTGCTGCACTGTGCTTCACTGTGCTCCACTGGTAAGTGGAGACAAGCCCAAAGTTAAATTAGGGAGGAAGGAAAGTAAATGTTGTTGTAGAGCTGTAGAAAGAGTGGCAAGATACGGAGGCACACTTCACAGGCCTCCCATTACTGTTAACAAGCTTTGCTTTTTATCCAAGAAAATTGTGGTTTTACAGTCTTAATATCAACAGGCAGATTACTTGTTGCAACTTGTTTGTTTCCTTTTTAGTGTTTGCTGATGATCTGCCTCTATAATTTTGAATAATTAACTAAAGGTTTCTTTTAGCAATTTCCTTGCCCATGGAACAAAATACACTGTATTACAGAAGTGTCAAACTATTCTGGAGATTTTATTGCCTCATGAATATCACACATGCTTTTAGTGTTAGAACAGCTATTATTTACCACAGTTTATTTGCACTGGTTATTGACTGCCTGGGTTGTTAAGGTTATTTGATCCCTTAAAAGTTATGCTCATCTTAAAATTGTTGTGATCTTGTTTATATTCTCGTTGTATGGTGTCATCATCTTTATCCAATACAGGCAGAGAAAGCTGGGTGGATAAAGGCAGGTATTTAATTTCTGGGCTCGTGGGACCAGGGTGAATAAATCGACCGTCATGTGTTGATTTCTGTGTCCTAATTTTGAATACTTTTAAGCTTTTTCCTCACATAGGAAGGAAAGACTAAAGGCCAGATTTTCAAAAGTATTTAGGTTCCTAAAGATACATTTAGGCACCTAGTGGGATTTTCAAAAAAAAGCACCTAAGCAGGTTAGGCACTTAACTCCCATTGATTGGCCTAATTGCTGTCCAATGTGATGTTAGTCCAGTTCCATAGAGTTCAGTGGCACTGAATTAATGAAGCTAACACCAATTCCCTGCAGAAAGATTGAAGAGTATAGTCTCATGTATAACTCTTTGCACATCAAGGAGAAAATATACCCGCCAGGCCTCTTCAACCTAGAAGGGATTGCTGAGGCCAGCACTTGGCGTTTTAAATTTCACAAGAAATCATTGTTACTAGGTCTGCAACTTCATAAAGAAATTACTGTCCTGAACAGATCCTTTTTCTGCTCCCGTTTCTCCAAGCGCTGAGTCATATGTTCCAGTTGTGTTGGGGGGAAGCTATAGGGTGAAGTAAAATGCAGATATTTTATACATCGGCCACAAAAGCAACCACAAGCCAGCATCTCTTCCGTGGTATCATGCCATCCAAACTTGCATCACCAAATATTGTTCCCCAGCAAAGTTCCTCATAGAACCCAAATTTGCACAAATGAAGTTGTAGCCTGTGAATATGGGGGATGAATCAGAGGAAAACCAAATTATTATGTATAATGCACTGAGGAATAATATACTTTACTATGGAAGACACATAATGTGAGTAGGCTTGATTCTGTAGTCCTTTTTTTTTTTCTGCATAGGGACTGCCAGTCTGGTCCAAATAAATCATTGTTGCTGTGGGAAACAGTAATGTGTTCTCAGCAGAAATCTTCAACTCGTTATGAAATGATATAAGCATGTTGACTGTATGTAGCGGCCATTTGCAAATGCTGGTGTATGAGCACAAAACCTCTGACTATAAGAGGGTCCGAATAGTCACCGTATATTGAACAGCGGGCATCTAATCTGTCCCTCTACTCCAAATGGCACCATACAGTTTTCTGCTTTGTCCCTAACAAGGACTCCACATCTTTTGGCTCTCTACAATGGGTGTTGGGCCGCATAAACAGAAGGGAACATATGATGTTGGTCTAGGACTATGTGTCTAGAAGTTTCACAATCTTTTACATTGAGGTCCTGCAGAGATTGTCCAGGAAACAATGGTATTGTTGATTAATTTGCATTCAGTTTCACACAATTTGAATTCTGAAGAACTTAAGTACATTTGTCATGGTTCCCATATAAGTAAGTAAGCCATTCCTACCAGAAGTATTTTTCAACGTTTCTTTAACAATGGGTGTCTTCATTTAAAGCTGGAAAGCTGAGAGGTGGGTGACTCAGTTATTTTTCTCATGAAATTATAGCCAAGACATTAAATTCATAATTAAGCACGTATTCCTTACTGTATCATTAAATAATTCTTCACGTTGGCTCTGTTTCTGTAGCCATTACTTACCAGAAGAAGCACTTATTCATGCAAATAATAGCATGGAAGTAAATGGACCAGCTTCTTCCCTCTTTATTCACACCGAGTAACACCTTGTTTTGTGAGTAGCCCTTTGCATTTCAGTATGGTTGCTCTCATAGCGAGTAAAAGGCGCACACTGTAGCCCAATGGGACTACATGCGTAAATGCTTTAGTGGCTACTGAATCAAGCCTTTTATAACTCAATGCATAGAAATGTGAGAAGAAATACATATATACTAAATTTATATGTATAAATGCCACATTTATATATCTACAAATGTGGGGGGGGCATCAAATGTAGTACTTTAAGATGTTTTGAAGTGTGTGTGTGTGTATATATATACACACAGACACACAATTGTGCAAGGTTTCCTTCTCATATTACATATATTTAAGAAAACTTTTCACAATAAGTAGGAGGGTGGGAAGATGATTATGGGCATTTGATTAATGGACTTCCTTATAATTCCTTTTTCTGTCCTTTAGATGCAGATTTACACGCCATTGGTTTCAGAGTGTCAATTGGCTTAAAACTTCAAAGGTTTTGGAAAAGATTCCAGATCAATGATCATCTTTCCTGAATGATCAGCTTATCAGCTGTCACGTGTTTACCCCCATCTCGAGTTTCTACCAGCTCAGGGAGTTTATGAAATTTTGATGGAGAAATTAGGTTGTTGCTCATCTTGTACCTTCTTGCTCATAGTATTGACAGTACCACTGAACTGCTTGAGGCAGATAGCATCTCAGTGATCACTGTGCTATTTCAGCTCTCCACTGCTGACAACATCAGAAGTGTTTTAACAGGGTTTTAATGGGCAGCCTCTGTAGCTCCTTGGAGGGTTGCAAATAGCTGCCGTGAAAAACCTTTTCTGCCGCTCTGAGCTGACATGCCCTCCTTTTCTCATCCAGCTGCTGCTTGTTTATGTGACTGCAGCACTGGTGACAAGCACTTCTTATTTGTGCTGGGCACTGTTGAGACTGCAACCTAGACAAGACTCTGCATCCTAAGAGTCCACTCTCAAGAATAAAGCTATAGCTATGAAATCACTGGGGGAAAATGACATTCTGAAAAGAGAGCTCAACATTTCATTCTCTCCATCTGCTCATTTGCAGATAAATAGTGCGTATTATTTCGATCGATCTACAACAGTTTTCTAAATATATCTGTTGATCATATCAGTATATTACTGATGACATTCCAGGACCATCATTAACTTCAGGATCATCATTAACTGGTTTTGAATCACTTTATATGCAGGTTGATGACAACTGTCTTTACCCCCTTAGCAGAAGACATAACTTGTAAAAAATCAGTACTGTTCAAGGCAGGAACTGATTGCAGTGGGCCACTTTCTTGTTGACTGATTGGCCTGTTCTTCTCGTGATCAGAAATGATGCTATGAACACTGCTTTGTCTGGAATATACATAAACTCTCTATTTCCCATTATGTTTCCTGTAACTAATGTGCCCTCAATCAACTTCCAGTTGAGTAATTCCAACCTAGAAAAAAAAATCGGTGTACAATACCCATGGGAAGTAAGACTAGAAACCCATATTAGAAAACCAGCACAGACCAAACTTAGACGATCCACTGACATATAAACTTAATTCAAAAATTATAGGTTTTCACTGAGGGTTTGTGTCCTCAATTTAATAGTTTCTGTGACTTCTTCAGAACTAGTATTCTGTTGTGCATTCTTGAGAGAAAATATACTGTACTATATTCAAACCCCCATAAATTGTGTAGCATCTCAATTTTTACAACCAAAAATATACCTTGTGTAAGAGTTTGAAATATTATTTGTGAGGAAGCAATGAAGGGTTGTTTTGGGATTTATTTTTTGTACCTACCAGTGAAATTTAATCTTTTCAGTAGCCTGCATCATATGAAAGAATTGTATGTCCCAATTCAGTCGGTCTTATCTTCTTTTATTCCTCATGTAAACATATAAGTTAAGATATTTGAATTGTGTACAAAGAAGGAATGTGTAATTAGGTAAGTATCTAAACAGGATAGCAAGTAGGCAGAAGGAGAGAGAAAGAGAGAGAGAGAGAGAGTCAGTAGAAGAAGCACTTGACTGACAAGCACCAAACCATTGAAAGAAAACTGGTATAAACATAACGCTTCATCTACAGAATGTTTTTTAAAAAACAAAACAACAAAGCCCCACCCTTCTTGGCACATTTCCATTAGTATGAGAATGTGGCATCACAGAACAGTCCTGTGGTATGCAATTGTGTTAAGTGAGAGGTGTTACAGATGGTTATTGGATGGATAAAGTGCCCCGGAGCTCACAACTCTCCCAAATGCCTGGAAATTCTCTCGACAGCCTTGGGTCTAAAACCATGAGTGTAAAGTAAAAGTTAAATCTCATATGTATTAAAAGCTACAAATGAAATTTAAAGGTCATTTTAACTTGCGAAGATTAAAAGTTCTCCTTTGCTGTATTCTTCTGTCTACTCTGCTTACAGCAAATCCATTCAACAGCTGAAACACTTAAATACCAAAAAGAAAAGGAGTACTTGTGGCACCTTAGAGACTAATTAATTTATTTGAGCATGAGCTTTCGTGAGCTACAGTGAGCTGTAGCTCCAGAAATAGTGGAGCTGTAGTGTCCAGAAATGCCCTACTTTTGCTGACATACACTGATCTCTGAGCTGAATGAAAAATAAGATTTAAAAATATCTTAAGAGCAATAGTAGGATACAGTTGTAGAAAGTTGAGAAAATCCTTGCTGTAATATACACATTTTGGGGCTTATCTAGTTAAATTCCCAGATTTATAGTACATTCGAAAATACACTATTACTACGTTACAACCCCATGTCTAAAATAACTGAACTTACCTTATTTGTTTGACGATAAATCTTAAGAGGGATGATCTTATTATAATGTGTTAATGTGTAAAGTTTCTTTCTGTATCACATAAATTATATATTTATTTATCTAATACCTTCACCTGTTTTGTTTTGTTTTTATGTAAAGAGAGCACGTCTGACTGAACAGCAGTGTGGTCCAGAACATAGGGATTTGGAGTCAGCAGACCTCACTTCTATTCATAGGTCAGCCACTCACAGAGCGTATGACTTAACACACCTCTCTGTGCTTTTGGTTCCCCTCCCACCCTTTGACTGTGTTGTCTACTTAGATTGTAAGCTCTTTGGGACAGAGATTGTCTCTGACTGAATGTATGTACCTCTGGTATAAACGAGGGCACAATGGGACCCTGAACACAGCTGGAACCTTTAGGTGCTATTGTAATACAAATAATAATCATCAAGATTAGGGGAGAAGCACATATCTGTTTTTAAAACATTTGTTTAGTGAGTTAAGTGAAAAACCGTTGATGATTCTTTGATTTGTGTGTCTAAAGGTACGTCTGCACTGCGATCAAAAACACAACGGCATCGAGTCTCGGCGCTTACGTCAGCTGACTTGGGCTTGAGTTGCAGAGCTTAATACAGCAGCGTAGCAGTTCTGGCTGGGGCTGGAACCTAGGCTCTGAGACTGTCCCCCATCAGTCTCAGAGCCCAGGCTCCAGCCCGGGCTCGAACAGCTACACTGCAGTTTTATAGCCACGCAACGCAAGCCCCACAAGTCCAAGTCAGCTGTTCCGGGTCTTTTATTGCATTGTGGATAGTGGATATTTACACATCCTTCCATGAGTAAAAGTTTTTTCTTGGGATGTTTTACTTTCAGTATAATGACTAGGGCCTAATCCACCGAGTCAGTGAGAGTCTTTTCATTGGCTTCAGTGGGCTTTGGACCTGGCCTCCAGTTCAGGATTCTTGCTTTAGTCCTCCTTTCTCGTAGGAACAAATGATTTATTGCTTAATATTTGTACCCTTCATGATGCTGCTGCTGACATTTTGTGGCATTAGTTTGTATTTTGTGTTGATCTTGATGAAGGGCAGGAATGGCAGCAAGTGTTTGTTTTAGGTTTATTATAACACACATTTTTTGTCACCTTAGTTGGTTCAGTTGGTGCTTTGAAATTACTCTTGCATTAGTGTTGTGCCTCAGGCTAAATTGTTGACTGCTCCACTGTTCATGTTATTTCCCTTGCTTTTATGTTCACTGCCATCCTATAGTTTTGCTTCGCTAATTTGGGTGTGATGGTATGAAATATCACTTTGGGTTTTATCCTGCAACCTTTGCTCATATGAGTAAGGCTTAAGCCTTCAGGATGTTGTGTTGAAGTTAGTGAGAATATCTGTGTGAATAAAGGCAGTGGGATTAAACTCGCGATTAGTGAGTTTCCCGTTTACAAATAATATTTTAATCTTTATTCTTGACATGTTGAAAAGAAAAGACTCTTTTGGAAGGTCAAAAATTCACTAGTCGTCAGAGCCACATTAGCTTAAGAGACTGAACTTAAGTCGTTGTGCTGTGTATCTTGTATAGGTGCATTATGTAATTTCACTGATTACATGTTTCTGTATATATCTCAGCAGGCTCAGTAGTGAGATCCCGGCAGTGAGTTAACAAAAAGAAAGCGCAGCCATTGGTTCCCTGTTTCTCTAATGCAACAGAACAAAGACTATGTAAAAGGGCAGTTGGTAATTTATCTAAAATGGTGTATTGTATCCAGGTTTGTTTGGGTTTTATTTTTATTTTTTAAGATCCAAATTAGATTGTGCTCGAGGAAGGAAGGTATTTAGAATTCTTTGAATCAGTTAAGCCAAGTTTGTCATTTTTCTCTAAGATCAAAATGAAATGGGGGTGAAGTAGGCTTGAAAGCCATGTGGGACTATTGGTAATGCTGTCATAAACTGGAAGCCTCAGCATAAAGACTTCAGCGCCCAGTTGCTGGTTTGCATTGCGCAATGAGGGTGTGTAGCGGTAATAGAGAGGACTTTGCAGGATGCTAAGGCAAAATAAATATATCTTTATCCTAAGTGCCTTGGGACAGGCAAGATACTGAATATCCAATAAAGGGCACTCTTTTAGTCCTACAGATGCATGCTGTATGGAATGCTACTGGCCACATTGGAAATGTTTTCCTAGAGCTAGTCTCTGGGTAGAAGACTGAAGGGCTTAATCAAATCAAAAAGATTTTGAAGTATTCTTTTCTTATCTAGTTTTTATGTTTACTAAACAGATGAAGGAAAATGTAAGATTCACAGCAATAATTTATTAATAATAATGATAATATTAAAAATGACATGCACACAACACTCATGCCCAGAGATTCTGAGTACCTGAAAAATTCATTGACATGTAACTCTGAATGTCAGTTTTGGTTTCTCAGGATTGTGCCCATACTCCTGATTTACTCACAACAGTTCCCATAATTAATGGCTTTGGGCCTGCTCCTAGCCCCACTGATTTAATTGGGTTATAAATGTTTCCTGCCTCATGAAGTGAAAATTTAGGATGATAGTTGGGGACCAATAGCCAATTATTTTATTCAGTATTTGGATATTTAGGAGTAGGACATACATGTTAATGAGTACTTGACTAATTGTTCTCGCGGCTTTAGCAGATTGGGGCTTTTGTTTGCCCATAAAACAGAGAACGATTAATCCATCTGGACTAGCATTCAGACTCCTTTTCTTCTATTTTTTTACTAGGCCAGAATGAAAAAATGGTGCCATTGCTGTGTGTTTATTAGGGTACAAATGAAAAGACTTGTCCTGCAAATATTTGTAGTCACATGCTGCAGAGTTTTTTAGACACATTTTATTAAGCAACTGCTGGATAAAACCCTATCAGAACTAATTTTCATTTCTATAAATCTCAGAATATACGTCATTCATTAATGAGGATGAAGGCAATCATGTGTAGCAAAGCCACACTGGTGTACTTTTGTGTTCTGGCATTTTGAGGGAAATGAATATCATCTCTCTTTCATTTACTGTCATCACTATGACTTCCTTTGTTTCCACATGCTGAGGTTTGGCAGTCTTGGAATCAGTCAGATTATTTATTAAATATAATTTTTACCCTATGCTACTTATTACAAGTCTGCATATTCAGTGACAGAATTGATTCTAGCTGGTGCTGCTGCACTTTTAATGTTACCTTTTATGTTCATGTTTGTTCCAACAGAGTGGCCACTAGCACAGACAACATGAACTTGTATCACCCGCAAACTGACAACACTGGAGCCATCAGTTTATCATTATCCCTGCTAGTGTATCTGATTTAATTTTGCTACAAGTGGATTAATTCTTAAAATTGCAGTGCTTTTTGCTTGTTAATAGTCAGTAAATGATTCTGGGGGATGGGGGAATGGAATTCATCAGTTCTGTAGTCGTTTTAATTCTTCCAGTTTTAAGTTGTTCTATAAATATGTCTTTATGGATGTAGTTTTACTAGCTTAAAAACATCTAATTGAAACCAGTTGCTTAAATCTCTTTGGATCAAGAAGGCAGTAATAAGCAAAGAGAGTATCTTATCCCTAAAATCCAGAAATGCTTAGTGACTGGTATACTTGATGCATGTGTAATCAGTTTACTTTCAGCTTCTTGTTTCATCTAAAACCTTAGCTCTTTTGGTGTGATCTAATACTAAAGTGGAAGGGTATGTTTGTGCTTGTCTCTAAGACCATCAACGAGTGAAACAAAATGATGAAAAAAAGCTCAGGATGCTGGAAGGTTAAAAAGCATCATATTAGTCTCATTGCATCTTCCTTTGTGTCATAAATGTGCTTTAGAATATTATTGCACTTCCCAAAAATTAACATTAGGTTTCATTTCTGTCAGATTATTATTTTGCTGTTAGCTCTTACAGTAGCCTTTCAGCACAGGAATTGTATGTTTTTGGTGGTCATACAGCACGCAGCATAACGGAGCCATAGGATTTTTGGATGCTATCATAATATATAGTTTAATACTTTTACTACTGCTAGTAATAATAATAGCAGCTCAAGGGCAAACTCCAAAGGGGAAAAAATTGTACTTGTTCCCTTTTTTTTGCTATTTCCTGATCTACAAAGAGGAGCTTAAAGGGTTTGGACTTTTTTTTCCTCTTGTTTTATAGGTTAGAAATGTGGGTGCTGTCTAGCCTGGAAGATATAATGGCTGGAGAACTAATAAGAAGGTGACATCAAAAGAGACAGGAAATTGAAAGTTGAACACTTAAGAGAGGGAAGGATTTTTAGTCATACTGGTTAAAATTTTCTGGAGTTCGATTTTGTTAATGCCTCTCTAATGTAAGTGACTAATGACTATTTGGACAAAGGAAGCCTTTGTTAAAGATTTGACACCTGTGTCTCTCCAGTTTAGGTGCATGTGCTAACAATGCACATCCTATGTGATCCCGAAGAAGTCCTCTAGCAAAACTAGTGAAGCCTGTAGTTGACATTCCTGATATTTCTAACGTGGGAAGCAAGCAAAAAACAACATAAAAAAACCCAAAAATCAACAACAACAAATGACCTTCGCCAAATGTTTTAGACCTTCTTTATACATTATGAAGGAAAAAATAAATGACACAAGCCCACTTTTAAAACAGATTCTTTGCAGGTAAACTTAACCAGTCTGAGATAGAAGCAAAAAAAGTGTAAGACATATGCATCTTATTTTGCATCTCTCTCTATACATATATCATCACTTATCTAAATGGGCAAGTTGTGACATGGACCTTTATGCAAAAATTATTTAACTTGGAAAGCTTTACATATAATTCAAAATAAGCAACTCACAATTGTTCTGCTTGATTTAAAATATATATCTAAAAGTAGAATTACTGTATCTGAACCTATTAATCTAGATGCATTAAAATAACTGTTGCAACATAAATTTTCAAAACGTAATAAATTTGGAGCTTACATTTGGACATGTTGCCATCTCAAAATACATATTAGACTGAGTGTGTGCCTTCTGTGCAGTAACATCTTATTCTGTTCTGGAGTGAAGAAACAGTGAGAGTTAGACTTCCAAAATATCTTTTTCTAGGACTCTGCGTTGATAAACAAGTAACATTTCACACAAGCCCTTTCTTAAAAATCATTGCTATTTGTTGATTTTAAAAGTGCGCACACGTATTTTGTCCATAAAAGATCTACCCATTACAACAATAATCAGAGATCCTTTTTCTTGTACATTTTTGACATTCTGCAGATCTGAGGTATTCTGTCTACTAAGGATAGTAGGCTTCCCTTTGGAATTCATATGTTTCATTAAAAGCCAGGGGCATATTTGGTTCAGGAGACCTGAGGTGACCTGTAAATGGAAGCTGTCCTTTTGCTGCTTAGCTGGATCATCATTAGAAGAAACTGAAGTACAAGGCCAGGATACCTCATGATAGCATAATAAATCTAATACGTTAGTAATAGTAAGAACTTATGTAGCATTTTATATGTTCAAAGCACATTACAAACATAATTTAGTTCACATAACTTTGTTGTGAGGGGAAGGTAATCAATTTCCCCATGTACAGATGAGGAAAATGAGCGAGGAAGATTAACTGACTTCCACAAGGCCTCAGAGAGAGAGTCTGTATCAGACCTGGGAATAGAACTGAAGAGTGCCTCTACATTTTTGCATGGGGATGTCTGACTTTGAATCTTGATCTATGTTCATAGGCTGGCAGGAGGTAAGAGAAGACGGCACCCTGTTTTGGTAAACATATCTTTCCATTGACTACGTTGTCCCATTCAGAAATTAATTTTTGCCTTTTTTCTGTACTTTCACTAAAACTATAACACTATTCTCGCTACATCTTCACAGTTGAGTGGCTACAGTTTATTGACAGGCTGAGAAAGAAAACATCTACCAGTTGTCGTGTCAGTGCACACAGTGAGCATGTTCATTGGAGAGAATAAAGTTGGAGTTGTGGTTAAGCCACTGGACTGGGACTCGGGTAATCGGGGTTCCGTTGCTGGCTCTGCCACAGAGTCCTTATGTGGCCTTGGCCAGGTCACTGAGGGTTTATCTATGTGAGAAACTTGCACTGGTTTAACTTCAGGCGTGATTTTAAACCAACTGGTGCAAAAGGCTATATGGACACGGTTATTTCAGTTTAAACCAGTTTAGCATTAATTGATTAGGAATCTCCATAGCTTTTTGTTCTGGTTTAACTAAACTGGTTTTAAACCCTATTTAAGTCAAACTGGTGCAACTTCTGGGTCTAGAAAAAGGCTGAATCTCTCTGCATCTTAGTTCCCAAATCTCTGTGTATCTTAGTTCCCCATATGAGGACAATGCTTCTTTTCTCTTACTTGTTGACAGGTTTGTATAATTAGAGTATAAATTCTTTGAGGCAGATACTGTCTGTTATTATGTTTATGTAGAGCACCTAACATAATAGGGCCCCAGTGTCAATTGGACCCTCTAGACACAACTGCAGTACCAATAATAATAATCATAAATACAGTTAATCACATTGCGGTCATAGACAGTTATGGGGAAAACGCACAGTTTCATCTGCACTAGCCAGGTTGTGTGTCTGCACCCCTGAGTCACAGCTGTGATGACTGAGAAAGAAGTGCTGTACCTATTAGCTCCTCAATCAGAATTAGCTGCCAGACAGCAGTGAACAGGTGAGTTGTCTCATGGAGATGCTTTAGCTGAACCCAGGGAGTTCTGGGTGTTCTAGATTAATTGGTTGGTTTATGAACTGCTATCCATGTGCGTTAAAAAATGCTCTTTCTATCCTAAATCAGAATGCTGGGTTTGAAAGGTTGCATACGATCTACAGTAGCTATCTATCCTATCTAGCTGTGTCTCTCTCTAATTATATCAGCCTTTATTCTGTACCCATCACCCCTGTTTCTGTGCTATCTCTATAAGGCTACCTATCAACAAAGCAAAATGAATTGAGCATAAGCTTGATTGTAATTGGTTTGCTTGCAATATTTAATCCATTGGCTAGTGAGGCTGTGCTTTCTAATGCTATGTGCTTAACTGCTCATCCTTTCTTTTGTTGTTGGTTATTATTTGTACGATGATATTGCCTGTATATCCCATCTGAGACCTGTTGTGCTAGGCACTGTACAAATACATAGTAAGAAACAGTCCTTTCCCTAAAGAGAGCACGATCTAGAAGATATATTGAATGAAAAAGAATAAATAAAATGATCATTGAACTCCTGTCCCAGGGATCACAGGGATTGCTGGACTGGATCAGATCTGTCGTCCATCTAATCCCGTAGTCCATTGCCAACAGTAGCCAGTACTAGTTGCTTCAGAATACGTGCAAAAAATCCTGCAGTTATGGGATAACATGTCCCTGGGGAAAGTTACTTTCTAGCCCCAGTAGTGAGAGATAGGCTTAAGCCAGGGAGCAGGAGTGTTCCCTAATGTTCTGAATATTTAATATTATAGCCCTAAATATACTTTATGTACTTTGTCAGTTCCAATATTGTGTATTATAGTACACCAGTACTAACCTTTGGCCTACTTTCTTAATATTCTAGTAACTGTAGCACAAGAGCAAGACAAGCATGTACACACACGCACACACAAACCAACCAACCAAACTAAAAAGGGGCTGACTTCTCTGGTCTAACACGTTAATTTTGAACCCTGTTATGAAATTGGCCAGAGATTCCTGCAGGAGAATTCACCTTTCAGTAAGGTGACAGTCCACCAGCATAGCTGCCTCATACGCCAGCTGCCTTACTCCTGGCATAAGGGGGCAGAGGAGACGTGCTGGATGTGGTCTGGAGGCAGGATGAGAGAGGGCATGGGAGAGCCAAGCTTCGCTACGGCTGGTCCTCTGCTGATGTACAGAGCTTCCACCTCTGGCAGAAATTACAGCAAGCCTCTTGAGGCTCTAACTTCCACCAGGACGAGGGGGCTGAGGCTCAGAGAACTGCCACAGTCCATGACGTGGAAGCACAGTGAAGAATTGGGACCTGAGTCAGAAATAATTATTCAGAACATGCATTAGAATAACCAACTTTTTTAAAAGATATTAATTGCAAGTGTATGTCATAGAAACCCCAGCAAAACCTAACAAGGGCTAAATCCTGTCTTCACCTCTTGGTTTCGTGCAACTATAGGCACGATATGGTACTTACCAGAGCTGCTCAGACAGTAGAGGAAACGCATGGTGGAGCAGCAATATGCGAGCATCATCTTCGGCAGCCACGTGTCGCCGTCCACAGCTTAAGGCCAGCCATGCCTACTAGTTGCTGGACATGTGACTTCTTGGGCAAGTGGAATTGCAGCTGGCACAGCATCCAGTCTCCTCTCCAAGCTCACTCACATAGGTCAACTAGACACGTAGCTCTGCTGCTGCCTGGGTTCACTCGGGCCTACAAAAGCTCACCCGGCCTTCTTTTCTCTTAACTGCCTAACATAGGGTAAGATTTGGCCCAAGCAAGCTTAGGATAGCTGGAATTGTTAGTTGGTTTTACAAAATACAGTGTATCCGTTCAGTTGTAATTATAGATCCAAGGGATCTAAACATCACACTTACATTCTGCAAAGCCATAACTTTGTAAAATGTAACGGGTGCCCTGCTACCATATGTTACCAGAGTTTACCCTGACTACACAGCACAGAAGTCCTTAAAAATAAAGGAGAAATCTAACAAAGGAATGGAAAATCTCATCAACTCACACTGTATCCTAGATGCTGCTTCTGTGCCTCTGTTTTGGCACTGCTTGAAACCTTGATGTAAGACAAATAGAAATGTTTTCCTAGTGGTGTGAGATGCAGCAGACTGCTGCAGCTAGTGTGTGTTGAAAATGCAAAATGCAAAATTATGTTTCTTCTATCAGTTGGGAATTTTGTGGAATTTGCTTCCATTTGACAGTGTTTCCAGATGGAAATAAGCAACTGCCTTCTTTGTTCAGGGCAATCTTCATTTAGTTTCAGTGTTTTTTTCAATAGTGTGCTACGAGATGTTATTCCACTTGAGTATCTGGAGGCTTTCGTTCATTTCTGCCATTCTTTCATAGCTGTTCCTCTTTTTGAACAAATAAGACCAATTCCAGTGGAAGGGTTGTAAAGTTGGTTGTATTTTTAATTGTTTTAATGTTTTTTTATTTTTGTAGTACAGTAGTCTAGAACCCTGTAAAAGTTAGTGGTAAAATAATTTTTGAAGGGCAGACTGAGTTCAGATGGTTCAAATATACAAATTCAGTTCCAGCATTATTTGGATCTTCGCACCTCAGTGTCCCAGTAGAGAAATCAGATATTGAGTTTTTACAGGTTTTGCTGTAAAAACTGAGCCCGACAGAACTTTTAATGACTAATGGATTTTGCAGAAGTGATTTTACTGCCCTAGATGTCCATTAGCAGTTTTGGGCTTATTTCTTTGCTGGAAAGCTAAATGGCTGTTACTTGCACTTTTATATGAGTTAAATATTTGCACGAGATGACATTTGTAATTGTGGTTTATAATGTACAGTACTGCCATTTATAAAGTAAAAAGAAAAGTGATACAGAAAATTGTCAATATATTTAGGCATAATATATTTTACCTGTGGCTTAAAGCATGTATCATTAAAGTTTCTATCTACACTATGACAGGTTTCAGAGTAACAGCCGTGTTAGTCTGTATTCGCAAAAAGAAAAGGAGTACTTGTGGCACCTTAGAAGCTAACCAGTTTATTTGAGCATAAGCTTTCGTGAGCTACAGCTCACTTCATCGGATGCAACGATGAACATCCGATGAAGTGAGCTGTAGCTCACGAAAGCTTATGCTCAAATAAATTGGTTAGTCTCTAAGGTGCCACAAGTACTCCTTTTCTATCTACACTATGTCATTTCAGAGCAAACTCCATGCAGTTCTAATATGTCTGTTGAAGTCTCTTAGGTGCAGATTTGGTGGTGTTGAACTTCAGTCAACATCAGTTACATTGTATTAAGTGTCTACTGCTGTCCTTTGCTTATGTATCCTACTTTGTCAGTGATGGTGGGATTTTGAAGTATCCTGATAATCCAGGGGTGTTTTGTTTTGTTTTGTTTTGCTGTGGGGATGATTGATAAAATATCTTTCCATGAAATGAGGAGCCTAATAAAGCTGGCATTTTTAAATCTTTGTTGACCAGCCAGATATTTACCAAAAATAATCCTGTGTTATATGCTGTCTTGTTAGACAGATACAGATCTTGACTCTTAAAACATCCTACTGAATGAAAAGAAATATTTGTCAATATGTAAATAATAATATTTTTATCTATGTAATTCCAAGAATTAGCATGACATTTTAGAGATAAATATGGAGTCCCTGCCTATATGGCTGTACTCTAATACCTAGACTGTTACTTCCTGCATTGTAAGATGATACAGAGCCAGATCCTGGGGCCCAGCCTATTAACATCCCCAGTGCAGCTCAGCAGTGATGTATGTCTGCAAATGTAGCTTTAAAATCATTCTGGCATTCTGTGTATCCTGGAGTCATCGGATAGTAGTCCAGGCCCCGAACAAAATATAGAAACTCCTGCATGCTGCTCTACGTTATGCCAGTTGCCCTGGGACCTAAGGCCACCGCACCCCTTATTCTGAGTGTTGCACATGTCTACACAGGGAAATTGACCGGCAAATCTATAACAGAATAATTATTCTGGAATAAAGTCACTTTTATTCTGGATTAGTGTGTCCACTCAGGTGAGTTATATCAGCATAATTATTGTGGTACAGTTTATTCCACTACAACTGTATTGGTAAATTGCCCCATGTAAGCAAGGCCCTAGGAAAAAGGTGATGTTGGAGCTGCTATGGCAGCACCCACATTGCTTAAAGATTTCCCTGTGCTGGAGATGTGCTGGTGGATTTGTGCTGGAAATGGCCCACCTTGATTATCATACACAATGTAAGGAGAGTGGTCACTTTGGATAAGCTATTACCAGCAGGAGAGTGAGTTTGTGTGGTGGGGGGGGGTGTGAGAAAACCTGGATTTGTGCTGGAAATGGCCCACCTTGATTACCATACACATTGTAAGGAGAGTGGTCACTTTAGATAAGCTATTACCAGCAGGAGAGTGAGTTTGTGTGGTGGTGGGGGGGTGAGAAAACCTGGATTTGTGCTGGAAATGGCCCAACTTGATTATCATACACATTGTAAGGAGAGTGATCACTTTAGATAAGCTATTACCAGCAGGAGAGTGGGGTGGGAGGAGGTATTTTTTCATGCTTTTTTGTGTGTATATAATAAGATCTTCTATACTTTCTACAGTATGCATCCGATGAAATGAGCTGTAGCTCACGAAAGCTTATGCTCAAATAAATTGGTTAGTCTCTAAGGTGCCACAAGTACTCCTTTTCTTTTTGCGAATATAGACTAACACGGCTGTTACTCTGAAACCTGTTTATTTTAAAAAATTAATTATTTTACTAGTGATCCAACAATGCAAGAAAGAAGAGGGATGATTATTATGTTATGAAGAGCTGTACAATCTACCCAGAATAAAATCTCCTTTTGGTGATTTAGGTTTTGGGTAGAGATTAGGAAAGTAGTACTTTTTTTCAGCTCATCCCCCACCCACAATTATTTCAATTTTTTTTTTAAAGACTTGATCACTCTGTCAGACAAGGGCTGAAGATCTGTTCAGCTTAGCCCTCAAGTTAACAAAGTTAACAAACTTCTTAGCTTGAACTATCGATAAGCTGTAGCTTTAAAGTAATGAATGTTTAAATTTGGTAATCACGTACGTTGTTAAATGTATGTATTGTTATTTCAAGTCACACATTCCCTGCCTTAAAAGTCTTACAAAGATTTACAAAGACCAGGCACATGAGCAAAACGTGGAGCAACAATTCAGGGAAGAAAGGACAAGGGGAGATGATAGGTGAGAAGTAAAAGGATGAAGGATTTTTGGACAAAGTTGGACTGTAGGGGAAATAGTTGGAAACTGTTCCAAGCTAGGGGCAGAATGAGAGAAGGTACAAAGGGAAGAGAGGACAGGGAAATGAAAGGAACAGGTAGACAAGACGCACAGGCAACAAGTGAGAAGAAAAGAGATCAGTTATATATGCGAGAACAAGTTTATGAGAAGCATAAGAGAGCAGATCCTCAGCTGGTTTAAACTGTTATTACTGTATATGTGGCACCTTAGAGACTAGCAAATTTATTTGAGCATAAGCTTTTGTGAGCTACCGCTCACTTCTTTGGATGCATCCGATGAAGTGAGCTGTAGCTCACGAAAGCTTGTGCTCAAATAAATTGGTTAGTCTCTAAGGTGCCACAAGTACTCCTTTTCTTTTTGTGAATACAGACTAACACGGCTGCTACTCTGAAACCTGTCATTACTGTATATATAACAATGACAACTTACCCCAGCTGATGATCTGCTACAAGGAATTTGAAAAGGATGAATTAAGTCCAAATTTCATCTTAATCTGCCCTTCCTTGTTTTTTCTATTTAAATCTGACCTTTTAAAATAATTAGTAATTGATATGAAACAAGTGAAAAATAAATACTTAGTCCTGCCTTGAGTGCAGGGGACTGGACTAGATGACCTCTCAAGGTCCCTTCCAGTTCTATGATTCAATGAAAATCTAACGTTAAACATGGGACTGAGCATCTAGGGGAGATATTATAAAAGTTAGGCCACTGCCCACAACAGAATTGCCTTGGTGTCAAGGAGTGTCCGAGCTGTTAGCTTCTAAATGATATTGCAGTTCTGGCATGCAGAAACAAGAGAATCTCAAGTAGGAGTCAAGAGGTTATTTTACCTCTATAGTTGTCACTAGCTGCTGGAATACTGTGTCCAATTCTGTGCCCATAATTAGAGAAGAATGTTGATAAATTGGAAAGAGTTCAGAGAAGAGCCATGAGAATGAATAAAGAATTAGAAAACATGCCTTATCGTGATAGACTCAAAGAGTTCAATCTATTTAGCTTAACAGAGAGAAGGTTAAGGGGTGACTTGATTAGCAGTAAGGGTAATTAACCCTTGGGACAATTTACCAATGGTCATGGTGGATTCTCCATCAGTGACCATTTTAAAATCAGGATTGGATTTTTTTCTTCTAAAAGACATGCTTTAGGAATTATTTGGGGGAAGTTGTGTGGCGTGTATTATACTGGAGGTCAACTAAATGATCACAATGGTTCCTTCTGGCCTTCGAAGCTATGAATAATGAATGAGTGCTGTATAAAGATAATGGAGTAGATTCTCCAGCTGATGTAAATTGGCACTGCTTCATGACTTCAGTGGAGCTAGGACAGTTTTCACCATTTGAGAATCTGGTCTAATATATACAGTCGGAATCGCTTTACTCAACAGAAATACGGCCACCTCTTACAGAAAGATTAATCAATGATTCAGAGCCATTGTATATATCCAGGGGACTACAGGGGAATTTTATCATAGACCAAGTGATGTAATTACCCAACTTGGAATTTGGCCTAGCCCTGCTAGGCATAACACCTTCTCTCCCTGAAGAGGCCAATGGCATACATACTTTTCGACTTCACATCTCAGAAGAAAAATGGGACCTTCTGTGGCTCCTTGGTACTTACTTAGAGGGCAGAGCACCACCTACTGAGCTTCCTTCTTGGCTTACGATCTCTAATGAGCCGAGAGGGTATGTCTGCAAATATATAAATAGCGTAGAATTTGCTGTTTGTTAAATGGCTCATTTTGACTGCCATTTTTGTGGACCTTGTATTGGCACTGTACTTTCAAACCTAAGATTTAGAGTTAACGATGTGCAGCACGTTACTGTGGGATCCACGTTCTGTTTGCATCAAGACTTTATCCCCCTGGCCGTACCTCGTCTTTTTCTATTTATAGTGACTGTTCTGGCACCTCCTGGTCAGTACTTAAACCGGAGCCAGCCTTTAAAGCAACTCCAGCATGACTTGGATGTGGGTGAGGCAAAGCAATTTGGAAATCACTCCCAGCTGATGGAGAAATTACTTCCAAGCAAGCTGGGTGGCTCTTGAACTGTTGTTCCCTCAGCAGAAATGAGATTAAAAAAATATTGTTGCTTTGACAAATAGGCTAATGAGCCACTCATGTTGCTTTATGTATTGAATATAGTTGCGTGACATGTATTATTATTTTCTAATTATATTATGTTATAAATTATTAACAAGTGTTTAATTTCTATCCAAACAGATCATACATAGGGGATCACACACTTAAGAATTGCAGCAAAATATAAAATTGTTGAGCCCTTAATAGATGCAAACTTGGAGACCCTGGTTATTTCTACCTCTTTCAACAGCCAGCTATGAAACTTCCTTGACCTTTTCACCTTTAAACTTTATTTGAACTTGGAAAGAAGACTTGTGAATTGTAAGGCGGTGGGGAGGGGTGGAGAGCAGGACTGATTATATGTTACCGTAACAGTAATACTAGCAAAATAATCCTCCTCTTGTGTATGAGTTTCTGCTACTGCAAGCTTCAGGGTAATAAGCTCACATGACATGCCTAGAGGCTAATGCTGGCCTATGCTTTTTTTGTACATATTTAAACAAAGGCTGATTATCCAAACAAGAATTTGGACTGCATCAACTGGACCAGCTTAAATTATAGTTAGTAAAACTTGGCGCCTTCGGAGCTTGGAATGTTACAATTACAGCTGGATCCTCATTTGTTAGGCAGCCTTACAAAATAATAAAACTGGAGATTTTTATCTTTACTGGACCAAGCTTAACTCTTTGAATACAGAGATGTAAGTGCCAAGTATTACAGTTACTGCTTGAGAAAACCATTCCTCTTTACCACTGTAAACATGGTTTGTGTTTGTGTTCTGTAGTACATGGGGCAAAAAAAAGAAACTGTTTTAAATCTTACAAGTTGCATGCCAACACTGGTATACATGCTGTGACAGATGTCACTAATGGGGGCATTGATTGTCCTTCAGAGTTTGAGATAAGTAGAGGGAACATGAGCATCATGTCCCTTGATCACCTTTATTTCACTCTTATTGTGACAGTATTATTTGTTTTTCTTTACATGGCTCCTCTTCATGTTTTCTGTCACTGAAGCCAGGACTTACATCTATGTATATGAGTGATCAGTGGGTCAGTCAGCTATTAAGCTCTCAAATGTTTTTTCCGGCAGAAAACTTTGGTCTTAGGAAGGTTCCTTAGCCGGACTCTTCTTAAGCCTTTCTGGTTGTTTCTGCAGTTATCCATTGCAATCGTTGTGGGATTGATTCTGGAATTAATAGGTGGTGCAGGAAGTGCAGACATGTCAGGGTTTGATTTTAGCAAAAGTGGTCTTGGTCATTTCATTCTTGTTTTTCATTTTGCGCAGTGTGCAGAAGTAGGTTGGTTTTGGGTTAGTCAACTTAAAGCCCTATACAGATGCCTCACATAAATAGTAAATGTGGCTCTTCGTTCATTTAAAAAACATCATGATTGTTGGTTCTGAAAATTAATGTTCTTTTTCTGAAGCTAAACATGGGAGCAGGGAACCAGATCATTCGCTGGTATAAGTCATAGTTTCATTAACTTATATGGAGCTACGCCATTTTACACACACTAAGGATCTCTCCAGTGGCTTTTTGCTCATAAGCAAACTGTTTATCTGCACTTTTTTGAATAACATGAAAGCATTTAGCATCTGCATCATTCAAAGAAAACATTTTTTTAGTACTAATGACTGAGACCTCAGTAATCAAAACTTTCTAGAATTATTTTAGGGCCTAGCTAACCTCTGTTATACCAGGTTATACCAGGAATTTAATAATTAATCTTTACTTTTCATTATAAATGCAGAGTGTATAATCACTACCTCACATTAATATGTGAACTTTATTTTGAAAGTTCTGTCATGTAGTGGTAGGGGATAATATGTCATTGCTGGGATCAAGATACTGTAGAAGTTCTGAGCTTTGTTTTATTGAATGGAAGGGAATTAGTTTTCTCCTATTTATAACTGAGAAGTTAAAGATTTTAAATCAAGATAAACTTGCAGATTCATAAGGTGCAACTGATTCTGGGAGAAATAGTACCAACTGGGAAATAAGAAAGACCTAAGGAGAAATTGTGAGTTAATGTTTACTTTTTTATTACTATTTTAATCAAATGGCTTTACAATTGACCTTTTGAATTGTAGCTATTTTAAAAACAACACTCACGCTGCACACCTACTGGTAAGCTCCAACTGGTTCAGAGTACAACCACCAATCTGCTAAGCAATATGGGGCGCCACAAGCTCATCACTCTGATGCTCTGCTCTCTGCACTGGCTCTATGTTGAATACAGAGTCCAACTCATGGTCTCTACACTGATATTCAAAGTCTTCCATGGTATTGGCTCTAGCTACCTGAGACATCACCTTGATTTCTGAAACCATGACCTTCTGCAGCAGTTGCGTTCCATGGAACTCTTGACCATTAGAGGAGACCTCTGAACATTGGTGACACCTGGATCTAAAATTTGAAACGGGCTGGTTTCGGATTGATTAATAGCTAGGAACTGGATGCTTTTAGAGCTCATGTGCAGGGAATTAGACAAAGATAAAGAGTTTTCCTTCTTTCTTCTCGCAGTCACGGATCCCTGGCCTGTGTTCCCCATGTAACCTGCTCCCTTGCAATTAGTTCTTCCCATTGGACAAACAGGCTAGTGAAGAAGTGGGGGTTCCCCAGATTAGCCTTTTTGATGAGCAGGATCACTTAGCAACTCAGAATTTAATTTCAAGAAACAGTATCGGATGTCTGGCCAAAAAGAGTTCTTTTCTCCACTGCCGTTTATTTCTCCATTGAATCGTCTCACCTTATGCCACAGTGAGATGATTGAAATAGTGCTCTGGTGATTTAAGAGGTTTCTGATCTAAGTACACGTGCCTCTAGCACCTGCAACACCCATCAGGAAAATACCATTGGTAATAAAACAGAAAGAAGGTTAGTCTGATCAAATTAGGTATTGAAGATAGGTTGATGATGGCCTAATGGTTGATAGAAAGAATCTAAAATTTTATAGCCTCTCTTAGGAGGTTATAAAAATCTTTTCAGCTGCCAAAAGGGAGTCGACAAATGCGGTCAACATGTAAATGAAAGCAACTATTATCTCTGCGAAAAACTAAATTTCAGCCCAACAACCATGCTTTTAAAATATGTTCCTCAACACCATTTAGCTCCTGGATGAGACCTTCAGTAACCAAAATAACATGCATATTCAGGAATCTGTGTTTCCCTTCTCTCGTCTGTTGTCTCATACAATTAATCTTCTTTTCCTCCTCTCCCTTCTTCCTTTGGTAGATTTATCCCAAGGTCGCCAAGGGAGTGAAGGATAGGATGTGAGATGAGAATTATTCACCATGGTAGGAGTCTCTCTGCCCCTTTTGCTCATAGTTCCCACCTTATAATTTCCTTCCTTTCTTGCCTCATGGAAATATTCACTTTAATATTTAAAAAGCTCAGACTGAGTAACACGGAGATGACGAAAGAATGTGCAAGTCATGTCCCAAATTTCATCAGAAGTAAAAGGAGACCCTGAGTAGAAGAATGGTTTCAGAGTAGCAACCGTGTTAGTCTGTATTCGCAAAAAGAAAAGGAGTACTAGTGGCACCTTAGAGACTAACCAATTTATTTGAGCAAATAAATTACTCAGATCAATGCTCAAATAAATTGGTTAGTCTCTAAGGTGCCACTAGTACTCCTTTTCTTTTTGAGTAGAAGAAGTTTCTCCAGCCACTTAGAGTTATGCTTGGGAAAGGAAAAGAGGCGATTTCTTATAGGGCGTGTGATTCATACTTGCCTACCATGGGTCAGGTTCTGTCCACAATCCTTGTACTCCGACTGTTCTGCACGGAGCTGGGTGAAGTCTCCTGACTCCAGCACAGTATAAGGCAGCCTGCTGTAAAAAGTATTTTAAGTCAATCCTTAGAATTTTTCCTACAAAAGATACATTTGGCAAATGTGCCTGGTATTTAATAATAATAATTCAAAAAAAAGTTGTGAACAATTTTGGCACAAACGTGATTACTATAAAAGCTACTGTACTCATAATTATTCATTGTTCATAGTCCAGCTGCATTGTAATAAGCAGAATTATTTTTGGGGTGTTTTAGTTTATTGACTGTTTAGTGGATATTATAAACCCCTGTGAAATGGCTTGTTTTGGTATATGATTGCCTAAGTCATCGATTTTTTTTTATTTGTAATAGCAAATTGTGCACACACAAAAATAGGGATACGTTCAGCTGCCTTGGATTTTAAGTAACAACCATAAAACGATCTGATCTTGCAATAGCAGTTGAGGTCACAGGATTGGGTCCAAAGATTGTATCTTCAGGCAACAGCCCAATGTTGTCTTTTTTTTTTTTTTTAAGGACTGATTTTTGTTATTTGATGAAAAAGGAAAATGTTCTCTTTTGTTGAAGATGCACAGGACATTCTAATTTAAAAGTAGATATCGCCTATAACTATATACTATATCTTAAAATCATGACTGCTTTTTTGAAGTCTGTTGGGGGAAGGTGCTAATATGGTACTAAGAATATTCTATTTCTGTCCACAGTTAAGAATTCACATCATGGCAAATTTTATTTATTTCTTCATCTGGCTTCTGATGAGGGTAGAGTGGGGAGGAGGCATGCTTGGGATGATTAATTGTACCAGAAATAAAGTTGATTGAACTTTGTAATTTTCCAGTGGCTCAAAAGGTTATTTCCCAAGCAGTTATTTTACATGTGCAATGTATTTTATTTCATCCACTTGTTTATAATGTTCATCATTAATTACATGGAGGAATGATTGCCTCTTAATACTGGTTTATTATAAGACTCAATCATTATTTGATTTCTAAAATTACATGTAAAATCTCCTATGTAGATATGGTGGCAGAGAGAGCCTAAAGATAAATCTGTACTATTTAGAGATCAGCTACATATAATTCTTTGAATTTGCTTTGACATGCTGCTCCATAGTCTCTTCCATGAACAAGGACTAATGTTGTCTATAGGAACTATTCAGTCAGAATTAATGTGTGGAGAGGTCAGTTGTCAGGGACATATTGTTAGAAATACTTATCTTTAAAGGTTTCCAGTCTTTGAATAGAAAATGTCTGCCATGCAAAAATATGAACGTAGCTGAGTTTTGAGTTCTACAGAACATGACTGGTTTACTTTTTTCCAGCTAGCTAAAAATAGCAAATAAAATAGAATGTTCTTTGTCTATTCATTTATTCTCATGAAATTCTCTGTTGTAATTACTGTTGACCACAATACCACCTACTGGTGAGAGCAGAGCTGATCATAGGCCAGCTGCTTTATTACTAACCACAGCTGCTCTTAACTTTCGCAGATGTTTCTCCTTTCAGGCTGGCCAGTAAAACTTTATTGAACAGCTCAACATCAAGAGCAACATGCTCTACCTAACTGGCAGCTCAAGATCATATTGGGCTATAAAGTCAAAAAACAACAAACCTTGTAGTATCTATTTTTCCCGTCCCTCACCCTCTCCCTAATCTTTCCATTTCGTATACCAGTCCTTGTTAAACATCCAGGGCTTAATTTGTGCCAGGCTTGCCAGCACCTCTGGGCTTGGCCGTTCATAGTCCCAGCACCTCTGGGCTTGCCATGTCAGTTATGAAAGTAAAAAAATTGCTTGAGCCCAGGCACCTCTTTCATTACAAATAAAGCACTGTAACCATCCGCAACAACACCCAAAAGAAATGTAAAGTCCACTTCAGATTTCTGCTGTTGCTAGCTATATAACATAGCAAAAGGAAACAATGTCTGAGGGGTAACTGCTATAAAGACTAATACTTCTGCTTGTTTGAGAACTAAGACTTCCATGTTTGTGTTTTTATTTCTCGATTCTGGCAGGTGTACACACCATTCTCCCTCCCCCCAAACTAGGTGAGAAAGATTTTAGAAGTTTAATACCAATGCTTGTCTAAACTTCTCTCTGAACCTGTTTGGTCTATAAATCAGATTAGGAAATCTCATCAGAACGGGGTTTCTTGTGAGATGTCCAGCACTTTTTGATTTTGGCAAAGTCAAAAATATCTCAAGAATAGCTTTTCTTGAGGTATTTCTGCTTCCTGTACCAGCCCTACCCAAGAAGTTCACAAACAATGGTCTTATTCTTTAAACTGTTACCGAACTTTTCAAACCTCAGAGGTTTGTACTGAAGGGACAAATGAAGGTTTAAGCCAGGTCTTATTTTATCATAAACTTTTCACAGAACCAGTTATCCCATAACTACTGCAAGTCTCATTCCTCCATATTTGGCTTACAACATACAGATGTACACAGATGAAAGTGTAGCTTGAAATATGTCCACCAACACAAAATCCAATAATATGGTCACCAAACTGGTATCTGAGTAGAAGAAATTCTACTGATAGTTATAGCAGTGTCACCACATGCTGTGTTCTTTCTTCAGCAACGAAGATATGACCTCAATCACGTCAGTTTCATAACACTGAATTAAAGAACTGAATTGGCACAATCTACTGATATTAAGATTCTTGATGTTTCCTCTTAAAAGGCTTCTATTAGCTTAGAACCCCATAAATTAAAATGAGGAAAATCACTCTCATTCTCCTAAAGACATTGCAGCTGATTAAAAAAACAAAAAAAACACTTCTACCAGTTACTACACGTCAGTGAAGTCTTTTAGTGCTTGTCTACATTGGAAAGGTATACCAGTATAAGCTAAGGTGTGACTTTAAACCAATATAGTTATACTGGTATAATCCCCCCCATGTGGAAACTTTTATTCTGATATCAGTGGGTCCTCTTCTTTTGGTTTACCTTATGTCGCTTGGGAGTTAAGCTAAACCACAACAGCTACTCTTTTATACTAGAATACAAGTGTTGACATGGGAAGTTTTACTGATATAGTTAAACCAATATAGTTATACTGATTTAACTATTCCAGTATAATTATACCAGTGTAACGGGAAAAATTCTCTTGTGTAGACAGTCCCTTAAAGGGGAATTTCAGAAAACCACAGACTTGATTTTGGAGCTCATGAACACACCAGAATAAGTAACTGGGTTGGGTTTTTCTCAGCATCAACATTCATAAATGATAGGTCACCAAAAGTGGGTAGGGGTGGGGTGGGGGGTGTATGTAACATGTGCCTGATGTACAATTTGCACATGTTGGAGGAATTATTCAAATGCAGTTCATGAAAACATTGCTTTTGTAGTGGTGGTAGAGTCTGTGTCTGACGTATTAGTTTCAGTTGTAGTAAGTTAGATTGACCTAGTTAATCACTGAACTTGCACACCCACATTTTTAGACCATTTTTGTTCACGAATCAATGTTTTTTGTGTCTTACCATTAGGGAATGTATGTTGTTCAGTAGGGGCCCGTGTGTCCCTATAGAATCAATATTAAAGCATGCTGTGGTATGAATCCTGCAGATAAGCGAGCAGTGGTGAATGAGTGTTATTTTTAAAATGACTTTATTGGTAATCCAGGACCCGAAGCTCTGAGATGCTGAGCATCTTTGACTTGCAGTTACTTCTGTGGATGTCATGGGCACTTCGCAGTATTGGGCCCAAAATGGGCAGTGATTCTTTACCATAAACACGCAGTGCTGAAATACCAGCCGGCACATTAGCTAAATCAGCAATTTATAATCACAGAGTCCACATTAAACACAATACTAGGTTCCAGATGATCTCAGTTCAGAGTATTCAGAACAGTGCTCAGCAGAAGTAATAGTGACCAACTTAATTTTTTTTTAAAATGTGGTAAACTGGCTTAGGGAAGGCACAAGAGTAATTTCACATGAGGAGGGAGTTCTCTCTGTGTTCTGTACAGAGCTCAGCTAAGTTCATATGTACAGCATAATGGAAAATTTTGCTTAACGATCGCACTGTACTCGATTAATACAAGACTTCATTGCTCCCAGTCTATAAATCTTCACAAACGTACGTATGTACTGACAAATATTTTTAAAACAACATAAAAAAGTACAAGTGCTAACAATTTTGAAGATTAAAAAGTCAGATAAACTGTAGTTCACTTACATTACATGACTCCCAGACAACTGGGTGAGAGAGGCTTTCTTTGCCATTTGCAATATTTTAGGTACAAGAGGAAAACTTTGAAAAGGGATTGTTCTCCATGAAATGACCACAGTTCCAACTGAGAAATATCCTGTCCTGTACTCTATCAGGCAAAAATATCCCACAAGTCAAGAAGGTACTAGGGAAGTGCCAGAGACAGGAAGGTTGGAGTTAATGTTTGAAGGGCTGAGAGGGAGCTAATTACGTTTAAAAGAAATGAAAATTGAAAAGGATAAAACCTCAACGTTTGGAAAACAAACTGCGGCTATTTACAATATGTCAACATAGACGTAGAGCGATCTCAGTGCTTTTCTGGCATATGTATTGATATTAAATTAGTAATTGTGTTGTGCAGGTGCTTGACTTTTGTTTAAACAAACAGAAGCTTGAGTATCCAGTCCTTCAGAGTTCATTCAGTGAAAGCAACATTTTTAAAAAAATCCAGGTGTTTACATAAATTAGGATTTCTACATATGTTAGCAAGTGTCTTCGTAAATAGAGAGGGCCCTGGAAAGCATCCCCAATTACCTTTCTGTCACCTCTCTCATCTACCTGTGACGTATTATTTAAGGGCCCGATCTTATAAGGTACTCAGCACCTTCAACTCCCAGTGTAGTCACTGGGAAATGAGGGTTCTGAGCACCTTACAGATTCAACTCCCTGAAACTCTAGTGTGTGATTGGGTTAAGGATTCTCCCTGTGTTCAATCCATAGTCCCAAATCCTCACTCTCCACTTTCGGTGGGGAATGGGGAGTGCTGTGCTTACAGCACGCTCCTGTTTCTCAGTGACAACCCCTCCAGTCTAAGGGATCTGAAATCCTTCGTTGGCCCAAATGGCGATGGCTGTGAGAAGGATGGGGTACCAGCAATGGGTAAAGTACAGACCGCCTAAGAACTCAGTTAAGAAACATAGATATTTTAGCCAGATGTATACAGGATTCTTACATAAAGCAGCCTCAAACTATCATCATTTACAGAACTGACTTTCTGGACCCAGGTGTTTAACAATGAGGTAGAGACTGTAAAGAAGATGTTTATAATGGAGTTTATCTTAGACCCAAACTGTTTGCCAGCCTTATATCAGAAATGGTCTGAAAGAGCATTACAATGGTGGCAGTTTAAGAAAGTGGGGGGGGGGCGGGGGAGGAGAAAACCTAATAAAAATAGCTGAGATCATTCAACAGTTATCAAGAAACAGATACTGCAGTTTTATAACAGAGAGCACTAAAAGTATATGCACTCTTAAAAGGCAATTAAAACGTATACTCCAAAACTATAAAACATTTTCTTTTCATCTGGAACGTTGAGGGCAGATTACAACACATTAATAACGTTTTGTTTAGAGTTCAGTTTCTGATGGCTTCCAAATGCAGTCTGTGTAGATTAACCAGAAGGAGTCCAGTTCTCTTTTAAGAGAGCTTGTAAAGGAAAGCAATGTGGTAAGATTGTTATGAAAAGCTAGTGTATTTAGGAAATAGCACTTAGCAGGGTCTCTCTGAATGGCTGCCAGGTCAGGAAGCTGAAGTGCAAGGCTTGGCCCTCATTCAGGCCCCCCAGTCCCGGTTCCTTGACCACACAGTACGTCAGGAACATGTCACAAGCGAGCCAGGGAGGTTTTGCCACGCCTACGGACCAGCTTGGCACAAACATTTTCACATAACCCAGGGCTCCAAAGGGGAGGGAGGCAGGCATTCCAGGGCCAAGGGAACATGTTACTTTTTAAAATAGAAATGAATAAATAAAAAAAAGCATGGGAATCAAACATTTGTTTAGTCCGTTTGCCACATTTAGCCATATCCATTCCACAGAGCAAAACTGGCCATTTTCACAGAGGAGGGCTCACTGATGCTGAATCTGAGGGAGAGAAACCACGCTCCTTTTAAGCAATGTTGTCCTATTCATTCTGTTGTTCTTTGTTGCAAGAGTTCTATATTGAGCAACATAGAAATAAATGTACTCCATTACTATCATGGGTGTATATAGCACCTCCACAGGGCCTGGTTCTGTAAAGAGCTGGAAAATAAGGTCCTTGTCCTAAGAATCTTACAGTCTATTATGGAAAGGTAATGCCATGAGTAAAGGTGTCAAGCAAGGGGTGACCAAACATGAGGAGAGGAAGTCATGTTCTTTTGTTTTGTTTTTTGTTTTTAAAATTCAATCCATGTCAAGCACTAGAGTGGTGTTGGGAAATATATGCCACTTCAAAATGTTTAAAGAAGGCAGTATTGTCTAATGGGCAGGGCATTTGACTGGGAGTCATGGGATCTGGGTTCTCTTCCTGGCTCTGCCCAGACCTACAGTGCAACCTTATGTAAGTCATTTCATCTTTCTGTGCCTCTGTTTCTCCACTCTACCCCACCCCGCCGCCCTTTGTCCGTCTTGCCTACTTAGATTGTAAGGAAGAAGGGACTATCTTTCACTATTTATTTGTACAGTGCCTAGCACAATGTAGACTTGATCCCAGTTGTAGCCTCTAGCTGCTAT
Source organism: Natator depressus (assembly GCF_965152275.1). Taxonomy (NCBI): domain Eukaryota; kingdom Metazoa; phylum Chordata; order Testudines; family Cheloniidae; genus Natator; species Natator depressus. The sequence goes on along the minus strand of NC_134250.1, from coordinate 6,273,181 downwards.
TCTGATATTTTAAAGTGTATGTATATATATATTCTTCATTAATGGCTACAATATCCCAAGAAATTTACCGAAAGCGCAAAAGGTGCTCAATAAGTAAAATAGGTAGGCTGTTGCCACACTGGCAACATTGTGAAGTGACATGTAAATTCTTATGCATTCATCCTGCAGTACTTCATCCTCATTATGTTGCCTTTTTTTAAATGTTGTGAGATTGGGGAAAAAGATCATTAACTTAAGTCAGATCAGTTTAGAAAATTACTGTACATTCTCAGGTGACCCCTCAAATAATTCGTTTCTAGACTGAATTTGTCTCCTTTACCTTTTTCCACCCCCCAAATCATTTTCCTTGTCTTTTTGAGCTCTTTGATCAAGCAAATCTGTATGACTAGATTTTTTAAAAAGTACAGTGTTTTAACCAGCAGACCAATATGGCATCTAGTTGCTGGAAAGGTCTGGCATGTTAAAATCCATTCGTTGCTCAAGGAATCTTACCTAGACTCATCCTAACACTGAAAAAGTTCAAAAATGAATGTTGTGGATTCACCCTTAGAAGAAAATATTGAGCTGTAATATTTTCTAGTAACAATTAAAATGATTTTAAATAAAAACTCAGTGTTGATGGGTTCTGTCAACATCTGTTTCCTGTTTTCTGTCCATTTGAGAATCAGTCCTGTGCTATAGCTGTTTGGTTTCTTATGACAAATCTCCTTTGAGCCTGTTCTGTTGTGGAAAGGTACTGCGTTCATGTTTTGTTAATGGCCCAGTATTAAACTTTCGGATTTTTCCAGGCTGACCTACCAAACATTCAAAGAAAGCTTTTCCCTCACTGGACCATAGCTTGGGGAATCCTAGAGTCCTTATTTCTGTAATAATAATAACACAAAACTCCTCAGCCTCCTCTGAAACTGACACAAATACTGCCAACTCTAGATATCCCTGAAGCTGATGACTGTAGTATCCCAATGCCTGTAAAATGGGAGTGTTAGCATTGCTTTTGAAGACAAATATCATATTGTCAAGAATTTAATAATTGCACTTATAGCGCATTAAGCACATGAAGGCCATGATTTAGCAAAGTACGTAAGCATGTGTATAATGGTAGACGTGAGGAGTCCCAAAAGAACATTACTTCCTCTTCCACATGCTTTGATGAATCAAGCCCTAACCAGTTTAGATTACTTAACTTAATAACACATTGGCATAGTTGGGATTTTTTTCACTTTAGTCTGATTCATTTTTCATTACTACATCATATCTTGAAAATGTCAGCATTAATGTACTTCAGATCATATATAGTTCTTCAGTGTGTATATTGTCCATGATTCCTCTGACCCCTCCATGTTCTGGCTAGATGCATTTATGGTGTGAAAGTAGTATTATGTACTACGGCAGGCTTTTATTTTTCTAAAATGTTTTTTCATGATGCACTGTTATATGTTGATCATTGAAGGCAAATTCTTTGCTTCCAAACTTTCATAGTTTGAATCCTCCTTCTGTCATAGTGACCTGGCCTGGATTCTACACTGTTAGCCATCTGATGGCTGTTTTGTCTTATAAGAAATAAGCTGGTAGACTCCATCCAGTTCCACATCACCAAAATCTCCTTCATTGTTAATCGCTTGGCCCTCTTACTGATACCCTTACAAAGATAACAGGCACGGAGATGGACCTACTTTCTCATACTTACCTCTGACCAGAAGGATCCACTTGTACCTGCCTTTCCTAGGCACTAAATCCACTTTTTAAAAATACATTTAAAGAGAGAAGACAAGGGCTAAAATGAATGGTTAATAACTCTTGCCTTTCTTGGAAGAGGTGTGTAATATATTACTAAAAGGTAATGCATTGATAACACCTGTGTCTGATGGAATACATTGCTTGTCATAATTCGGAACTGAATAATTGTGTACAAAATTGAACGTGTATGAGGGTGCTTAACTTGTTATTGGTTTCAGACAATAACTCATTAAGGCATCCTAATGATTTGTACATGCAGCAGAAGACTATCTGAATGTTAACACTTATGTTCTCATCTCCGTGCATGAGGATTTGAACGCACAATTCCCTAAGATGAGACTATACCTCTTGATTTTTATTTGTCAAGCTATGCTAAACTGGCAGATGTTGGGGACTAGCTTTTAGCTCAAGACATTTTTCATTTAGTTTCTGATTAAAAGATGTTTTGTTCTTAACCCAGCAAGACTAATTATTGAGTGCAAAAATCTTCAGCCCTCTCTCACAAACATCTCGCTTTAAGTCTAGCAGCAGATATCTTGAGATCTAAAAAATTACAATTGGTGGATGACTTTGAATATTTCTAAATCTGCATTAGAATGGTACTTCTGTTTTTCATTACCAAGCGTAGTGGAGGGGAGTAGAAAGTTCACAGGAAAACTAATCCGTGTTATCTTCTTGAGGAGATAGGTATTCAAGTCCTGTTAGGCTCAGCCAACTGCCTTTGGCACACAGTTATGGTCATTGTTTCAGGTATGAGTTTTCTTCTCCCTTATTAGACATCAGCTATAATTTCAATATCTCTTGCTGCTAGCGCCCGTCTATAGGAATTGAAGGAGCTGAGTGATCTGTTTAAACACTAGAGAAAATGAAATAGCTTTGCTCAGCCATGCCCCTTTCTTATGTTTCAAGCTATTGTAGTTTCTAAGGTGACAACTGACCTGTGTGCTTGAAAACTTGTAACTAAACAATTCCAATTTTCCAGTATTTATCATTCATGTTCTCTCCTGCTGTTCATTGTTTGCAGCTTTAATCTCCACTCCTTTGTGGTGTGAAGGAGTCCTACACTGACAAGATACAAATGTTTGATTTCTCTGCTGTTAGCATCCCTACTTCACTCCACAATTTTATGAAGCCCATTGCTCTGTGATTAATTTTGACAGTTAATTACCCAGTGAGGTACTGGACTGCACCACCATGCATTATCTCAAAGGAAAATTTGGAGAAGGAAGAGCATGGGATGTAATTTAATCAGCTGAGATATCACAATCCAGTAGTTTTATTTTTAACATCTCTCTTGCTGCTTGCTGGATGATTTGATTGGGGATCGGTCCTGCTTTGAGCAGGGGGTTGGACTAGATGACCTCCTGAGGTCCCTTCCAACCCTGATATTCTATGATTCTATGACCTTGTGAAGAGAGATCATGCCCTTGTTCTGTGGTGGACACCTTTTTCTCCCTCTTATGAGGATCATACAGGCGGTTTCCTGACTAGAGTCTTCTGTGTTTAGATTTCTTGTTTTGTTTAGTTAGCAATTGGAGGTAGAATAATACTGTTACCAAGATTCCATTCGTTCAAGTACAAGTTGCAAAATCATTACTAAGATTTCAAGGTGTGGGTGCATGGATTGCTCTTGTTTAATGCAAGATCTCTGTCATTTTTTAAATGGAACCCAATAAGCCCTAAATATGCAAACTTCAATATAAAGGCAAACCTAAAATTATTCATTTAAGGTCATCTGTTTTTACTGACATAGAGGTCTAGAAAAACAAGTGAGCAAGCATCATATTTCTTAAATACAAAATTTTACAGTGGGAACGTGTTATAAAACATTCTGCCAGTGTTGTTTCCCTAGGGATTTAGAGTGAGAGACATGAAGGCTGACAACTCTCTTCCTGTTGTAGGTCAGAGCTTCAAGAAACTCTGTAATCTTCCCACCAGCTTTACTCTCCCCTGGAACTCACGGTTAAAATTAGACGCTGGCTGAACTTTGGTCGTTCAATTTGAAAGCTTTCAGAGGCAAAGTAAAACAACTGCAGAAAAGAAAGCTTTCTCACAGTACCACTTTGAGAAGCCACTTTGTACAGAGTAACATGGTTTTGCTAACTGATGGGTCTCTTACATAGATGTTATCATAAATCATGATTAACAAGAAAGCCCACTGTGCAGCATGGAAATAATCTATATGTGTGCTGGGTCTTGGAAAGAGGTATCTTCCTTTAGGATATTACATTACCATTTGATTTGATTTTTCTCCTGATATTTCACCTCTTGCCCCAAAATTTGTCAGAGACTGAAGCACATGAGCAGTTTGCTGCCTTAAGAGAATGCAAAAGATCAAACAAACACAAGGAAAATAATGAACGACAGGGCTTTACAGTATGTGACGTGAATTATTAACTGTTGAATCAAAAATTAGGCTGGAGTTGCTACAACATGGGGAAAGCTGCATATACAGTAAAGACGGCAGAGGTGTTCTGCTTAGTCTCTGTTGCAGGATGCTGCAACCTGCCCGTTTATAAGTCAGCCTGGCTTGATTAACCTTTTTATTCAGGACTCAAAACAGCTTGTAAATTTTTTTTATCATCCCTTACCAGGTTGTTTGGGGTGTCTAGTCGCATTTGCTTTCCTTTGTCCACCTCTGTTTTCCAAACTCGTGTTATTTACATTCATTTTTTTTAAAAGCTGTGTTAATTTTCATCCCGCAAGTTAATTTTTGTCATTCAAAATGATTGATTAAATCAAATTATTTCATATTTCTGTTAAAAGGTTACTACACCGCAGCAGAAGTGTTGCTAACCCCATCTTTGTTAGTCGTCTGCTATCCCAGTGTGTTATAAAGACTGCTCATAAACAGCCTGGTGAAGAAAAAATGATCTCCATGAAGGCTAAGTCAAAGGTGATCAGTCTGTGCACATTACATTGCTGTTACCCTTCTCCTGACTCTCTCTTTCCATCCTCAGGTTTGTTGCTCTCCCTTGTTAAATTGTATCTTAGATTAGATGGTAAACTCTCTGGGGCAGGGAACATGTCTCACTCTTTGTTTCTACAGCACTTAGTACAACATGGTCCTTATCCTGTTTGGAGCTTTGCAGCTTCATCACAATACAGCTATTTATAATGTCCCATCATAGTTGATTAAAACATGATCACTCTAATAAGTAACTAAGGGCTTTAGCAACCCTGATATAAATGTCACCATTGCTTATTAAACTCATCATAACCATCTAACTGCTACCTTGCGCTCCTTTCAGGTCTTTTTGTTCTATCCACCTGTTGTCTCTCATCATATGCTTAGATTGTAGACTCTTTGGGGCAAAGGGTCTTTTCATTATGCATTTGTACAGTGCCTGGCACAATGGGGCCTTGTCCTGAGTGTGGCTTCTGCGTGCTATCCAATGGTAATAATAAGTAGTAATTATAAAGCCCCTGCATGAGCTACCTCAGTATTAGGGCAATGGAATTCTGATGGATTTGCGTTGAGGGTAAGAACAACAAAATTCCACATGATATGCTGTGTCTCATTAATTTCTTATTTTCCTCATCACAGTTCAGTGCATTAACTGGATCCACAAGGAAAACAATTGTATATGTACAAGGAGTGATCTTCAGAAATGCCTCAAAAATGTAACTCACATTGATTTTGCTAAAATAGGGTATGGAAGTACTGCATGTTGTCCCATGAGGTTCTGTGGGGGACTCAAAGTAAAAGAGAAGTGTCGTCTGTCTTAGGAAAGGAAACCAGAAACACCCGTGTTCTCATGCCAGCTTTACCAGTGACTTGCTGTGTAGTCTTAGGAAAGCCACACAAGTCTCTCTGGGCCACAGTCCTCACTAGATAATGAATGGAGCAAATGGCATTACGCCAGAAATGATTGTGCACAGAATAGAGATTTACACCTGTGTGCCCGAGTTACCCAGTGTGTAAAATGAGGATGACACCTACC